>NC_142435.1:118824545-119127575 GCF_059453495.1 Arachis ipaensis | reverse complement strand
TATAGAGGGTAAGAATGTAGAGTCATGGTCATTCGTTTTATCTCATCTTCAATAGCATGTAACGCCTCAACTAGGTATTCTAGTAATATCAGATAGGCACATGGGATAAAGGTTGCATTGGAGGCTCCTGATGGTGGCTGTCGTCCACCTAATGCATACCGAGCTTTTTGTATTCATCACATGGCGGTGAATTTTTTCCTGAGTTCCAAGGGCAAGGATGCACGGAAGTTTTTAGCAAATATTGTTTATGGCAAGACTGAGGTCGAGTTTCACTGCTAGTTTAACATCCTCCGATCCAAAGATCCTGCAATCTGTTATTGGGTTAATCAGATTAACTATGCACAGTAGACTTAGCATCGGGACGAAGGTCGGAGATTCGGACATTTGACTACGAATATCTCCGAGTGTATAAACTCGATACTAAAGGGTGTAAGAAACCTTCCAGTGTGTGCGTTGGTGAAATCCACTTATGGGAGATTGGTTGGGCTATTTGTATGCAAAGGAAGAGAGGCTGAGGCACAGTTAGGAACCGGACAGCAGTATAATCAGCATATGATGAAGGCAATAGAAGCTAATCTGAAGGCCTCAAGGTGTTTTACCATGACTTTGTACGACAAAGACAACTTTGAGTTTACTATAGCTGAGACCATTCTGACCGGGGGCTTATCACTTGGCTCTTATAAAATATCCCTCACAGACCAGACCTGTGATTGCGGCTATTTCCAAGAACTTCATTATCCATGTTTCCATGCCTTAGGATGTTGTGCATATGCACGTCTGACTTGGTCCACCTATGTCCATGAGGTGTATCAACTTAGCTTGGTGTTTGATGTCTATCGGATAGGATTCACACCTCCAATTTCGGAGGAGTTTTGGCTACCGTATGATGGTCCGACCGTCATACCTGATCCCACCAAGAGACGTGTGTCTAAAAGGTGTCCCAGGACTACCAGGATTCGGACTACCATGGACAAGTCTGACCCAAACAAGACTAAAAAATGTGAGCTTTGCCGACAGTCGTCCACACACATAGGAGGTGTGCCCAGGGAGGAGTGAACATCGGTTCTACATCCAACAGTAATGTGTAGGGTTGTGGTTACTTATTGTACTGTTTTGTCTTTTGGGTAGTGTTTGGTTGATGTCCATGTCAGATTGAGACATGGACATGGTAACACATGTTTGCCGTTTGGTTTGGTAAGACACAGATTTTCAAAGAACACGGGAGGACACGGATGGACACAGAGACACTAAATTTGTGTACCTCCAATTTAATGAGACACTGAGACACAACTTGTGAGATACTAATTTTTTACTCTTTTACCCTTATTCAATTTTTAAAATTTATCCTCTTATTTCTCAAAACCTTTTTTTTTCCTCTTCCTCTTTTAGATTCTACAACTAAATTTATCCTTCTATTTTTTTCAAAAAAAAATATTCTACATTTAATTTTTTTGTTTATTTAAATTTTGATTAATCTTTGATAAATTCTGAGCTTTAGTTTTCTATTTTTTAAGAAAATTATATATTTAATATTTAAATGATAATTTAAAATGATATTGGAAAAAAATAAAAAATATTAGAAGAAATAAAAATCTAATGGTGATGACATGCAGTGTTTAGGGTAATGGGTGTACAGTGATGGTGGTAAAACTTGTGGTTGAATGAAGGGCAATTCAGTCTTTTTTAAATATGTGTGTCTTGTTCCTTATTTTTACCAAACACAATACATAGACACAAATATTTTATGTCCATGTCTTTAATGTCTGTGTCTTTGTGTCTATGTCTCATCGTATACATCAACCAAATGGAGCCTTAGATTCATGTTGGTTTATTTTAATGTTGTTGTCCATTATATGGTTTAGTTTAATATTAGTCTCCATTGTATGGTTTATTTTAAAGTTAGTGCCCCTTGTGTGGTTTATTTTAATGTTAGTATCTCTTGTCTGGTATATTTTAATGTTGCTATACTACATATTGTGGACTCGTATTATAAGATAGTTTGATCGTATATTGTGGAATACATAACATCAAGCAAAATGGTCTGAATTACATAACATCACTACATGAAATACATAACAACAACGAATACATAACTACATGGAATACATAACACAAATTGAAATACATAACCTAAACCTAAATATGCACTACTCACTACTCAAAAGAGATGCGATCCGGTGAAGCAGTGTCGGGGGCGCCTGATCTGTCGTGCTCTCTGGGTCAGAGGGACATTGTCCTCTGTCTCTGTCTCCATCTCCGTCTCTGTCTCCATCTCCGTCTCTGTCTTTGTCTCCGGCTTGCTCCATCTCAACTGGTATACGCTTCTGTGAGGTGGATGGACCGGGCTGTGTTGGAGTAGGTGCGGCGAATGCTAAGGGGGGTGTGCCACCCAACGCAAATGTGTCATCCACAGGTCCAGTAGGAGGCTCAATTCAGTTCCACATCAAGGTGTGACTAGGATCCAGCTACCAGCGATCTGCGTCTGGCCAATTCATCCTCATGCATGATCATGTTGATCTCGTCAAGGAAGCGAGACCCACCGAACTCAGCATCAAGGCTCTCACTGCCAAGCATGTCTAATAGCATCTGACCTGGGCTAATGTACGTCTGACTCTCGTAGAAATCCACATCACTGGTAGGAACCTGATGAGCGGATATTTTATACGCTTTTTGACATTATTTTCATATAGTTTTTAGTAGTTTTTGTTTAGTTTTATTGAGTTTTTATAGGTTTTAGTGTTAAATTTATATTTTTGGATTCTACTATGAGTTTTTGTATTTTTGGACAATTTCAGGTATTTTTTGACTGAAATTGAGGAGTTGGAGCAAAAGTCTGATTCAGAGACAGAGAAAGCACTACAGATGCTGTCCGGATCTGACCTGCCTGCATTCGAAAGCACTTTTCTAGAGCTACAGAAGTCCAAATAGAGCGCTCTCAATGGCTATGGTAATCTGACTTCTAGAGCTTTTCAAAAATATATAATAGTCCATACTTTGCTTCAGATTAGAAGGCCCAAAACTAGCGTCCAACACCAGCTACCTACCCCCTTCCAGGCGTCCAACGCCCAAAGAGCAGAGACCAATATACAAACGCCCAAAGAGGATCTCCTAGCTGGCGTTCCATGCCCAAGAAACCTCATAGCACATGGATCTCATCAAAGCTCAGCCCAAACACTCACCAAGTGGGCCCCAAAAGTGGATTTTAGCATTAAATAGACTATTTTACCCTTACTAGTCATCTGTTTAGTATTTAAGGGATTTTATTTATGTAATTCAGACCTTTTAATCACCATATTCACACATCATACACGTTTTACATTGTATTTTACTTCAGTATGAGTTTCTAAACCTCTTAGGATGAGGGGAGGAGCCCCGCTGAGTCAATGAATTGATAAAAGTATTACTGTTTCTTCTTCGATCCGTGTTTGATCTATCTCTAAGATGTATATCCAATCTTTATCGTGGTGAATAGGATGATCTGACAAATTAGCTCTGTTCATCACATTAAGATGAACGTGCCTGACAAACACCCGCGTCTACTTGGATTTATGTGAATACTTGGAAGGAAAGCACGAGCCAACAGCTATGTTTATACATCTCTCAGACGGTTAATCCACGACTTCATTGGGGACTTCTTGAGACACCAGTTCAGCGGAGAGATTAGGGTCTCCATGGTATAGGCTAGAATCCAAAGAAGCAACGTTCTCTGATCCGAAAGATTCGACATTGTCTGTGATGTTTTGAGTAGGATCGCCAAGAGAATGACTTGCTAAGAGCTTCACCCTCCGTCAGATTGAATGACCACGGGCAATGGCATTTGACCTGTAGCAAAGGAGATCAATGACCACGGACAATGGCTTTGATCACTTATAGCCTACCATAGAAGAAGATCGTTCACAAGCAAGGAAGACAGTAATACTAGAGTTCATTCAGAAAGACAAAGCAACTCCGACTATCAACTCTATTCCTATTATTGCTTTCATAGTTTCATGATACTTCATTCAACTCCATATACAAACTTCTGATTCTGCCTGACTAAGACTTGCAAGACAATCATTGCTTGCTTCAAGCCACAATCCTCGTGGGATCGACCCTGACTCGCTCAGGTATCACTTGGACGACCCAGTGCACTTGCTGGTACTGCTGCTATACGAACAGTGTGGGGTTTGTGTACATGCACACCAGAACCCCAATGAAATAATCACCAAATCCTCGTCCGACCACATCGCCACCTGCCTCATCTCCTCCATACACTCACCGCAACCATATACATCTCTCTAGCCACCTGCCTCACCTCCAACAGCCTGGCCCTCACATCCTCCAGCATGACTGCCACCACCTCCGCTACTCCCACCCTGACCACCATCACCTCCACCAACATGGCCCCCGTAACCACCTCTGTCACTACCGTCGTACCCTCGACCACCACAACCACCACCTCCCTCACCACCGTTGTCACCTCCATCATCTCCCCATCACCACCCTCGTCCTCACCGCTATCCTCGTCTTGTTCGCCTCTCCCTCCACATCGGGCTCTACATCGACCACCACCTCTAGCTCCTCTACAGCCACAACCCCTCCCCCCTCGCCGTCCACGACCCCTCCCCTCTAACGCATCGATGGCATCGTCAAGCCACCTCCACTCACGCTGATTTGAACGTATCCCAACATGACGTCTTTGCTCAACACGACGTCTGCCCGGGATATCAAGCACCTAGTCCATATCAGGAACATGTCCGGGACCTCGCTGCATCACCTCGGCTGGTATCGTAGCTACCCTGGGGTCACCGAAGAGGAGCTTAGGCGATAAGAATCTCCTGTCGTGCTCATGCCACCACTCCAAGTACGCATGTGAAGGTGATGGGTCTGGAACAACATCAAAATATAACACATGTTGCACACGGTTAGCCCACTGAATGTGCAAACTTTGTAACGTATCAAGAAACTACCAATCTCTGCCTCTGCCATCCTTTGACATCAAGAAATCTATGTCCAGTGTGGCACGGGATCGATGCTGTACGCCACCAAGCTATGGCAGCACCCGATCCACTTAATGCCACTCTATGACAGCAAAATAGATCAATGCAGTCCCAACCCTCCACAATGCCATATGTCGTGGCTCCAATATCTCGGGGTGGACCACCTGAATAACATCAGGCAAGCTATATGGCATCCACAGGAACTGTAAAAAGAAGTACTTATCGTTAGTAGTCATAAACAGTAAACAGTGCAATCACAACATTAGCAATGAACAAATCGAAACCATAAATAATCACTCCCCAGACTGAAGTAATTCTATCCTCAGCCTCTAATGCGCGACTCAAGGCCCTTGTTGCTCAACGTCGGTTGATAACCTTACCATCTAAAAACCAAAACATTTTATCAACAAGAAAGTAAACCGATAACTTATTAAAAACATGTTGCATAACCTAAAAGCAAGTACCTCGATGCTAATAGCCGATGAAAGACATCAAATCCATTCGCCCAAAAACCAGGAAACCTCCAGAAGATCCACGACTGTAGTAGTTGAAATGGACTGACAAACTTGACAACATTCCTGTTGGCCACACAACAAATGCACTGGTATAACCATGACAGAGCAGCAGACCACCAGCTATACCAACCCATGTCTTCTAGCCTGGCGACGTAGGGTAGCCAATGAATGTAAAGTCGTGTACCAAACTTATCATGGAATAGCTGCATCAATAAGAGCATCATGATATACGTCCAGGCATACCTCCTAACTGTCTCATCATCTGCCCCTGCGAAAGTTCACTAAATGTCTCCTTCATCCAAGTGCAGTTCACCGTGAACTTGTCGATACAGTTCGCAGGAGGAAAAACACCCAACAGCTCCTCGAACCATGCCCACGCTGGGCGGCCACCCTCGATCTGTCGCTCAAAGTCTGTGAGGCATCCGCTAACATACTGACCATCGATCAGTAGCTCTAACTGGTACACTACATCCTGCAGCGTTATTGTGCACTCCTCGAATAGCAAGTAAAAAGTATGCATCTTCAGACGCTATCTCTCCACGAATGCGCTCACTAATAGCTCATCCAATCTAAACTAAGTCTCGTTCAGCCTTGCAAGATGGTATAAACCGGCCATCTGTAAGTACGGCACGATCCTGTCATCTAATGCCATACCGTGTTGCCTTTTCATGCTGGTGATACATCGATGGAGCTGGACAACGATATAAAATTGTTTATCACAACCATAACAAAATAGTGTTCGATTAATAAAATTCTAAAAACGCTGAGCATTGCACGCACTAATTTATAAAAAAAATCGTTTACAATAACCATGAAATAATTGTTCATAGGAACCAATCCAAAACGCTAAATAATGCATGATATAACACCCTACCACACAGAGCTTTACGCTTAAGCCGTAAAACAGGGGTGGTGTGGTATATATATATATATATAATGAAAAGGAGATAGTATACTAGGAGCCTTGAAAAAGGTAAAACAAAATCGCAAAATAAAAAGCGCAACACTCAGGAACAAGATTACTTGCGTGCGAAGAAATCTAAAGTTCACTAACATATATATATAAAAGACAAGAGTAGAGGGTCAATAGTACAAAATATCAAGCTCCTAACTCAGCCTGCGAAGCCAAGGCTGGCCGGAGAATATTTACATACATATATACATATCCCAAAATCCAAAATACATAGATAAAACCCTAGTTCTCCATAATCCTCTAGGAGGAGCAAAATAAACAAGTATATAAGAGGAGAATCTATATATACATATATCAAAATATCAAAAGAAACCCCAAAAGAAACCACTTCGTTGCAGAAGCTCCAGATGCCTAGCGAGGTGCCGCCCGACCTGCATTTGAAAAATAACAACACAGTATGGAATGAGAACCGGAGATTCTCAGCTTGGTAAAGGTACCACGCATATAAGATATAAGGTCTTGGGAATGCCGTCACTCGGATATAAAGCTTAAGGAACTAAAAACATAAGCCATAAGTGGGTGGTCATCTAAAGGTTCTCAAACCTAACTAAACTTAACCTGTTCACTAAACTTCTCCACCTTTCCTCCGTTCCTCCGTCTCCTATGAGTTGCACAGACAAACAAGCAAAACAAGGCAAACACAAGTAGTTCACAAGTAATACGAATAACAATTATAACAAATAGCATATTATAATCTCGTAAGCAGTCCCATATAGTTCACAAGCAAGCAAATCAGACAATATGCACATGATGTATGCCCGTCCTATGCCTGTCCTTGGACTGACCCCCGTCGCGCATCCCATGAGTCTATGCATAGCTTTTTCTTTTTTACATTTATAATTCATACATTCATATATATAACTTTACTCAATGGGGGTTATCATTCCGGGAATTTATACGTGCCCGGTCACCCTTAAGACGTAGAGTCAACAGAGTATCGAGTCTCAACCTAGAACGCATGGTGGCAAGCCATGATACTTTATCCAGGGAAACTCGTATCTCCGATAACATTGAATGAATAAGCCACATAAGTATTTATAATCAATCATATTCATTACCCCATCGGTCGTCATAGCCATGGCAACTTATATCCTTCTTGCATACATATTCTTCTCATACAACTCATCACTTTTTAATCTTTACTTCATCCCCAAGTTACCTCTATTTCCTAGCTCCAACTTATTACTAGGCTTATCATTATGTTCTAGGGCTAAAAGGGTAAAAACAGAGGTTTGGAGGTTCAAAATTAAGCTTCAAAACACAAAAACTCCATTGCTGAAAACAGGGGGTCACGCGTACGTGTGGGCGTGCAAACGGACCAGTTTGCATACGCATCCCCTCTTCACATGGAGGCATGTGCACCAAACAGAAGTGCATGGTTGCGTATGAGGATTTTTGCGTACACATATACCCCTGGTCACGCGTACGTGTGGGCGTACAATTTGGCCCATTTCGCGTACACATAGACTCGTTCGTGCACGCATGTACGCGAGGCAGTGGCTACCATATACGAATGAGGGGTATGCATATGTAGAAATCCCAGGTCACGCGTACGTGTGGGCGCACATTTCATAAAGAATTTTGGCTAAGTCTGAAACCTGCAGAATGCTCATTTTAAACCCCAAACTTCCGACGCGCATAACTTTTTCATTTTAGAACATTTTTCATCCGTTCTTTGAATGGCGTAAACTTCACGGACACAATTTTTATATAAAATAGATTTAAAATAGTTTGGGGATCCGGAAGCTGAGTTATGTCTCGCTAAAATTCGGCCAAAAACCAATTTTTCACAAAACCTCAAAACCTCCATTTTTATCAAGTGACCTTTCAAAAATTAACCTACAACATTCAAATTCAGCTCCAACTCATACAATATCATAGCAACATCACTACACATTCAACCACTACCCATCAAATCCCAATTTTCAACAATTTTAGTACATTAACTTCATACCTATAGCAAGATGATCATCTATAATCCATTTTCCATGCAAATCCATTACCATCAACTTGCCAATCATCATTAACACATCATTCAACATTCATTTTCCCTATCTAGTATCAAACAACAATTATTATCAAGGCACTAAGCAACTTAACATACACATACGTTCATTCTTATCCCATGGTCATCTAGCCTAAGTTTTCACAGAATATTATATATTAAATAAGAGAAACCTAAACCTTACATTAGTCAATTTCCACGTATTATCCCAAGGCAACCCGCTAATGCACCAAACACAGCCCCAAGAGGTCCAAAATCACTAAGGCAACATCACCCAACCTCCACCAAGATCCAAAGCTCACAATTCAAGCTCCAATATATATATACATATACACCAAAATTCACATATATCACACACATATACCCAAATTCAATACCCAATACACCAATTCAAGAAATTAGCTAGAGTTATAGTATCTTCACCTTACCCAAGCGTCATATAAGTAAGAGTAAATGTTTTTCTCAAGCTAATCGGGTCCTATAACATCAAGCAAGCAAAATCTTACCACCACTTCAATAATTTTGAAAACAGAAAGGGGGTAGAGAGACTGGGGTGATAGAGTGGCTTACCAACGAAATTGTTCCGATAGATTCGTAGAGCACGACGCGGTAAATGCGTGGTCACAAACGATGCGGCGATCAGAGCTCAGAGTAGTGAGATATGGTGGTTTGAATTGGAGGTTAGGGTTTTAGGTTCTCCTTCCTTCCTCCAAGAATGTTTCTAGCGTGAGTGTAGAGTAAGGAGGAATGGGAAGCTGCATTCATTAATTGTTATTGGATTGAATTGGGCCTTGGGCCGATTTTGGATCCGGTTCGCCCGGTTTGGCCCAATTTTGGACCAAATTCTTTGAAATTAGTGTCAAAATTCTCGTTTTAATTAGCTCTATCCTATTTTAATATAAAATTTATATTTCTAATTTATTTTATTAAAATTTAATTTATTAGTTAATTATTCGCTAATTTTACGGGATTTACACATGACGCAATTCCAATAAAAAAACTTAACCCAAACATATAATCTTACACTTTCAAACAAAATAGAAAATGCTAAAACAAAAAGGGCTTACGTACGTGACTACTCCAAAAAAAATTATCTTTAATGTACACAATACAAAGCAACTCAATCAGCATCATGCCTGCAACACTTGGGTTATATTGAACCTAATCCTAAACTAAATCTCGCTGAATATAAAACCAATAACTTCAAAAATCTAACATAGCCTACAATCAGCATCCTAATTAACACTTTTAGGTACCATTTCAAGTTCTCAAAATCTAACCAACTAATAGCTTACTACTTCTAACCAATGATTATATTGAAAAAATTAATTTTCTAATTTCTAACTAATGACTATAAACAACTACTACAAGAAGCATGTTGACATTACTAGCATGACTAAATTATGTTCAAAATAAAAATTTTTGTTTACTAACCTCTTCATGGACGGCACCAGCAATATGCATGACTCCATCTAACGGATAGATACAATTTGGATCGCCTTCTATGTGTTCAGATTTGAATTTTCTGAGGTTTCTTTCCAAGATTTTCGAGGAGGGTTCTTTGTGGTGGGGTTTGGTGGGGTTGAAATGTTGGTTTGTAATTCGAATTAGCTGAATTCGAATTTTATATATAGACACAACATAAGTAAATCGAATCCATTTGATTCGAATTACTAGAGACCCTCAATGGTAGTAAATCGAAGCCAATACATTCGATTTACTATTGGAACTAAATCGAAATCACTTGTTTTAATTTACTATGGGCGAAATTTAAATACATGCCAGCCCATTGTAAATCGATTTTAATACATTCGATTTACTAAGGACGATGCTAAATCGAATCTACTTTATTTGATTTAGTAGTGGCCAAGCAATTCAAGTAATTTGAATCGAATATATTCGATTTAGTACTATAATCCTTAATTCGAATTCATTAAATTCGATTTACATATAAACATGCAGCGAGACATTCACGTAACGTTTTTACATTTGTGAGATACGAGTAATATTGGGGTTGGTTTGGTTTATAAAGGTAAATTACCCTTATTATTTCAAATTATATAATTTGTAGATTTTATTTAATCTTATTTATTAAATCATAATTTATAAGTATTTGTTTTATATTTTAAATAACTCATATATTGAATTATATTTTTAATATAATTAAATCGTAGTTTATAGGTATATATTTTATATTTTAAATTTCTTATTATTTTATTTCATAACTCATATATTGAATTATATTTTAAATAATATAATTAAAATATTTAAAATTATAAATATATTTTAAAATAATTATTTTCTCTTTTTAATTTCAAGAATATTAATGACCCTTTCTCTCTTATTTCAAGCACATTAATTACACACATTCTCTCTCTAAATTTTATAGTCTAATCTTAATCATTTATTTAGAGCTAATATTAATAATTAAATCCTTTCATTTTTCATATAAAGACATCTTTCTCACTAGATATACCATCTCATCATAACAGTATTATATAATTGTGTAAATTCATATTATCAATAAAAGACAATTCAAAACTACTCTTCCTTTCTCTCTTTTTTTTCTCCAATTTTTTTCTTTTTCTTCATATTTTTTTCTTATTTGACATTTTCATAATTCTTTCTATTTCATCCTCTTAATTAACAAGAATAAAAATAAATAAATATATAAATAAATAATATTGTAATAACACCAGAAAAAAAAGGAGAAATAAAAAAAACACATCAACAGTAACAACAATAAAAGAATAACGATAAGAAAAATGCACGAAGAGAAAGAAAAAACATGAAGAAAAAGAAGCGTGTGATTCACGTGCACGTTGTATGAGTAATTTTTGTTAAATTTAGGCCAACTTAAAGGAGATGCTTTCTTTTTGTTGTTCCAAACTGCTGTACTATTTTTTTGTTCCTGTTGAGTTTCTTTAATTCGAGATCCTTTCTTAAACTTGTGATTTGATTTTCGTCCCAATATTCTTCATTGCTTGTATATCCTTATTTACTTGTGATATCAGTAGTTCTTCAAATCCTTGTCAGTGCAAGTTATTTAGAAAAGACTTATCTTTTTAGGTTGTTTTAAATGTGAGAACGGTTTATATTTTTGAATTTGATTAAAGAATCACATTCGGAGGAGTTTTAATGGATTCAAAGAAAATTGGACCTTGATTGAATAACTCCATTTGTGACGTTTTGAAAGAAGTAAGAAAATTACTTTTAAAAGTGAACCAGAAGGTGGTTCTAATTTGAATGGATTGATTTTGTTCTATGTGACTCGGTTTTGAAATTTGTTTAAGAAAACAATGATTTTTAAGAATCTTGAATGCATTTAAGAAATTCCTATAACACCCAAATCTCATATTAAGCATTCAAGACCTATAACACCCAATTCTCATTAATTAATCATTTTTGAATTCACATCAATTCCATTAAAAAATTCATTATTCAATCCAATTGACATAATTCCATAATTAATCATCTAATTCAACCTCATCTTCATACCAATACCAACCAACTTACCAAAATTTACCCAATCTTGACCTCCGACACAATTCTCATTCCATTGCCATTCATAAGCAATCCAGCATAACAATTTATCTATTCAATCATGCACACACACACATATATATACCAACAATTCAACCATCATTCCACACAAAACTCACACTAATCCATCAATCATTTCCATCAACAATTATCAATCGACATTCAACCAACTAATCACAAACACAAGCAATTATATTCAATCCTATCTCAGGGTAATTAACCTAGTATTTACATAACTTTACATAATGTCTACGCGAAACTCAAACCCGTACCTTTTGACGGTGGTTTTTTCCAACCTTGAATTTTTCTCACCAAATTAAAATCAAGCTCCAACCAAAACCTTTAAGCTTGATCAATCCTCCTCCAACTCAAAAGCTCCGCAACACCCAAGCCTCCACCCAATTAGAGATTGTGCTTGAGCTTCCTCTAAAGCATCAAAATCACAATATTTCAATACCTCAAACTCCAAACTAAAAAATAGAGTTTAACAGAGAAATGGGCGACAAAAATTGGGAGTACTCACTGAACAAATGGTACAGAATTGAAGAAGATGACGAGAGCTTTGCGTATGTAGTACTGTACCGCTCAACAATTTTCAAGAGCACGATGCCCGGGTTAGCTAACAGAAATGTCGGGTTGGCTATATAACCGACAAATGAGACTCATCAGTCATAAGTCATGTATTCATCATATGCATCTATATGACATTGTTTGGGTGTGCATATTGTAATTGATTTGCCTATGTGAATAATTCTGTTTAATTGCTAGTTGTTATACATGAGGTAACTGCTCTTGATTGTGTTTGAATCTCATTACTTATGTTTGTGACTGTAATTGGTTAGATTGTAGTGAGTTTGATATTGATTGAGTTGTTTGGGCCTGAGGCCGTGTGTAATGGGCCTGAGGTCATGCCTGGTTTGTGTTTGAAATCTAGTTCTATATGAAAAATTAAACTGGTTCAGCATAGACTTAATAAACCTATGCTTGGGACAAGTTGGTCATTCATGATGTCTAGGGAAAGATTTTAAGAATTTTATAACTAAAGAAAAAGGTTTTCTAAGTCCCTGGATAATTGATGAGTCCATATTTGATGATAATTTTTTGCTTAAATTGGACGGATTTCATCATATAAACTCACACTTAATCACCAAAATAGCATATTTTTGTGATTTCTCCCTAAATTAGACCTAAATGTGAAAACATGTATTTTTGTGCCTAAATTGATCATTTTAATTCTACTTTTATTCCATTCAATGTCGTGATATATTTTGTGAGTGATTTCAGGTCTAATAGGCAAGAATTGCTAGGTAAAAGTGGAAGAAAGCATGCAACGAGGGAGAACACATGAAGAAAATAAAGGAGAAGCACACAGCCAAGTGTGCGTACGCACAACCTCCTGTGCGTATGCACAAGTGGCGAAATCAGCAAGTGTGTGTACGGACACATCTGTACATATGCACAAGTCCCTGTGTGTGACCTCATTAATGAAGCACATGGCTCGCAATTTTGGAGGCTTCTTGGCCCAATTTTTAAAGTTGCTGAAGCCTTTTGGAGTGCTATATCAAAAGGAAATGAAGACATATCAAAGCAATTAGCTTAGGGAGATCACTTAGATAGGAAAACACATAATTAGGAGTAGAAGTAGGAGTAGTGTAGAAAATTCTCTCTTAGGGTTTTTAATTAGGATTCATTGTAGCATTTTATAGTCAAGTTTTGGTCTTGAATTTTACTTATCTCATTGTAAGTACTCTTTAATTTCCTCTTTAATTTCAATACTCTTCTTACATTTTCTTATTGTTCAAGTATTTTGTTAATATATGCAATTTTGGTTTCTTGAATCTTTTATTTATGAATTTGATGCTTTATGATTTCTATATACTTGATTGAGTTTCTATTGTGGATATTGTGAATAGTTTGGTTTTAGTTTCCATTTCCTTTGCAATTTCCTATGTTTTGCTTTATTGCCCACCAAGTGTTTGTGAAAATGTCACTTGGTAATTTTGAGTAGATTTTCACATCTTAGCTTGGGAAATGAGTTCCTAGGATACTAGAGTCATAATATCCGACATTTAGTGGTAATTCTTGGGTAGTTAGTTGGCTCTTGTTTCCATTGATGCTAGCTTTTTACTAAGTAATTAGTAAGTTAGCTAGGACTTATGGATTAAGGTCAATTATGCTTGCTTGACTTACTCCTTGATGCTAGTGGTTGACGAAGTGAGATTGACTCATCATGGTTGCCATAGTTGTGGTTATGACGATGATAGGATTCCTTAATTTTCATTCCCAAATCAAGGCTCTTTCATGCATTTATAGTATTTTCACTAAGTTTTGATCTTATCTTCCTTTAAATTGCATTAATTGCCTTTTTTTATTATTTCTTAGTTCTTTCATTCCTTAGATCTTTTTACATTTTTCGTTTTATACTTTAAAACCCCCTTTCCTCACAACCAAGAAAGTGACACCTTCATTTGCATTGTCCGAGAAAAGACGACCCGGGACTTCAAACTCCGGCTATTAATTGTTTTGGATTGTGACAAATCCTTGAATTAAACATTGACTAGGGTCAATTGTTGATTTGGGACTATACTTGCAACGCCCATTTCATTTCGTGAAATTCTGAACGTACCATTGTCCTCACATCAAGTTTTTGGCACCATTGCCGCTGGACATATGCAATTGGTGTCATGTTTTTGGTTGTTGTGAATATGTTCATAGTATAAATATCTTACTTTTTAGTTGTTTGGTTATTTTTGTTAGTATTTAGGTGTTTGTTTTTCTTGTTTATTGATGTCTTTTGCTTCTATTTTCTACTTTCTCTATGAGTTATCACCCTTGTTGCTTGGAGTTTGATTGTGATCATATTATAGGATATGATGAATTCAAATTGGGATTGCATCATGGAGTGGAAGAATCAATTGAGGGAGGAACCGTATGCGTATGAGCGACACTCATGGAAACTATCTCCCCCATGCTACAATGAGCTAAACCCTTCCCAACGTGCATACCAAACCCAAGGATATGAACGAAACTCCATACACAACCCTAAACCACCAAAACTTCAAGCACCACACCCTCCACCTTCATGGAATTCAAATGTTTATACACCTTGCCACCAACCATATGAACCATCACCTCCTTATACACTACCTCAATACCCTCACCCACAGGACATACCTTCTAACTATACAACCCTTCTCCCAACTATTGAACCTTCTTTTTCACCCCAATGTGAAGTTTTCCAACTTTTGTCCCAAGAACAACAAGACCTTCAAGCTTTTCTCCAAGAGCAACGAGAATACTGGAGGAAGCAAGTGGAGTTCATGGCAACCATAGTCGAAGCGGTGAACCGCTAAGCCCTACTACACTTAAGCAATCAAGACATTCCCCTAGAGAAATATGGGGGATCATCCAAAGAGTGTAGTGAAGAGGAGAACATGGAATCTCGAGTGGACAAAGAGGCTCTAAGGTTTGAACCGCAACAAGAGGAGGAAGATGAGATTAGTGCATTGGAAGAGGTAACAGGAGAATTAAGGGTGATTGATCAAGATGTGGATTCTGATTCTATCATTAATGTTTTTTGTCCACATTGGTCAATCTCCTCATTGATCTTGATGAGCTTTTTCCCATTTGATTTGAAGAGGAGGTTGATGTCGACTTTACATAACCTCTCAAATATGACTTAAGTGATGAGGAAGAGTGGGAAGAGGTTGGTGAGAAAGAAGTTGACAACCAAGAGGTGGAGTCTACTAGAGTGAATCCAATCCAAGAACAAATTGAGTAGGTAACAATATCTTCAATGAGCTTCATGGGCCCACATCAATTTGCTATCTTGAAAATGGATCACCAACTTAATATCCTTCTTGAAGTGTTCAACAATGAAGAAATGGGTGTTGGTTGCCAAGGGAGTCCAAGGTTATCAAGAAACTCAATTCAAGAATGGGGACTCAAGTATGGTATAAAGCACAATTGTGTGGATTCCAGAGAGTGTTGGAATGCTTTAAGGGTACTTTAGAAACTTTTCCATCTGACTTGAAACATGGAGATCAACAAGGGAATGACCAAAAAACTAGAATATGGGACCTCGGAGGATTTTTAAAGAGCAAACATGGGTGGCGACTCAAGGATGGGTGGAAGCATAAGCCACCATGACACAAGCTTCACTCAAAAGTCTAACTTAAGGACTTTAAACCAAAGTGTTAGGTGGGAGACACCCCACCATGGTAACATCCTTCTAACTCTTCTCTCTTTTAGTCTTTGCTTATTGAATTTTGTCTCTTTGATTTGCTTAGTTTGATTGGATCCTAGGTTTAGTTTAATTATACGTTAGTTTTGATAATGTGTTTTTAATGGAATAATATGTTTTTGGGGTTTTAATACGTTTTGGGACATGAAAAACTATTTTGGAAGTCATGTTGGTGCCTTAGAGGTATTAAAATTTTGCAGAAACAGCGATCTGTGCGTTCGCACACTTCCCCCATTTTTCGTCATCTGTGCATACGAACAGCCCTGTGCGTACGCGCACCCCTTATCACCATTTCTGTCCAGAGCACTCGCACCAGCTTGTGCGTGTGAACCCTACCCTTTTCTCCCCTTCTATGCGTACACAGAGTCATGTGCACAGGCACACCTCACCCTATTTTCAAAAAAAAAAAGCTTTCCATACATGCGCACAGCCTTGTGCATACGCACAACTTTTGACACCCCTTCCGTTGGCAACGCTCGCACACGTCTGTGCGTGTGCATACCCTTTGATTTTCCGAGTGTGCGTGCGCACACTACTCTGTGTGTACGCACAAGGTCCATTTCGAATGTTCATTCGAAAAGGGGAACACTTATCGTGCCAGGCCACCATCACCCCCAAACCCTTTTCTCTCTTCCGCATTCGCTTAAACGAAACGGTCTCTCCGTAACCAGTCATCCATAATATCAAATAAATCATTTTCATCTTTGGTAAATTTACCAAGAGCTATAGTCATAGTAATCCTCCTATTCAACTACTTCAACCTTTTTCGAACACTTCCTAGCATTTTGGGGATGGGACCTTGGAGACTTTTCTCATTTATATAATGATTTTTTTCTCGTAGATTTCCCTTCTTTTCTAATGTGTTTCGGATATAAAAATTATTTATTGCTCTATGGATACCTAGGTTAAATTGAATCCATGAACTCAATCCGGCTATTCCTTTTTTATTCTTCCAAATCAAATCCCCTAAGTCATGAATGGTTAATTGTCTTATGACTCATAAATTTACTCATAAATCTGATAGAAATTTTTTTTAACAACTTTTCAAGAGAAAAATGATACCTTTTCCCATTCACGCTACCAGCGGAGCCCGGGCACACTCCGTTCCTTTGATCAAAGAATAATATTCTTTGAATATTTTTGTGAAATTGAAAAAATAAATAAAAAAATATTTTCAAAATTCTTCTAATTTTTTATGTCTAGGAAACTGGCTTATTTAGTACTTTCTATTTTTTATTACTTTTCTATTTGAATCTTATTTCAAGATTTTTTCTTTTAGTATTATTTTTGTTCTATTTTCCTTTCTTTCAGTTAAAAAGAACTCCAAAATCTACTTTTTTGTAGATCACGGTAAGAGAAAGAGAAATTTCTAATATTTTTTCTATTTACTTTTTCGATATTTTTATCTATCTATCTATCTATCCGAGTAATTAATATTAATTGAATTAAAATATTTTAATTAATATTAAATAAAATAATAGAAATAATAAGAGAAGAGACTGTAAGTGAAAAGTCTCTTTCTCCCAGTCATTAGTTGCCGGAAATATACCTGAAGCACCGATAGAAAAAGAAAATATTTGATACGTGAAGCCATGATTTGATGTATTTTTTTTATATATCATGTCCCATTTTATAGAAATGGAAATTGATCTTCTCTTGTGTTAAAAAAAATAACTTGTATTTTGGAGCTTGGAATAAGCTGTAGAAAGGGAATATAAAAATATTCCTATAGAATCTTGAGGAACGGGAGAATTTAATCGTAAATATCGACTAATTCTTACGAAGTACAAATCAAAAAGAAGTCTAAAAAAAGATCAATTTCATCTATATCGAATTTGAATATCAGAATAGTAGATATAGTTCTGATTCAATGGGTTAGGTCCATTTACTTTTTTTTAATGTTTCGAAATTTTATTATTGGAATAATCGAAAATAGCAATATAAAGAAGATATCATTATTCATTAAATAAAAAAAAGAGACTGATAAAAAAAATGTTCTACTTTATAAATAGACTAAGTACTAAATAGACTAAGTAAAAATTGTTTACTAAAATTTGATTATCATTCATTAGAATGATAACAATAGTTTATTACAATTCAGAATTCTATTTTCTACTAAAATTATACTCTTAGTTTTTTTTTTCGAAAAAAGAACAGCAACAATATCTCTATTCTACCTTCAAATACGAAAATTACAAAAGACCAATACTACTGCTGAAGTTTTATTTTATGAGAATGAAAAAGGGTCGGGCTCAAAGCCCCTTATCAGATTTGAACCGATGACTTACGCCTTACCATGGCGTTACTCTACCACTGAGTTAAAAGGGCTCCGTTTGATTCAATTCCTTATTCAACAATAAGCCAATATGAGTCTAGTACAGATATTTGTTACTGAATATACTTCTTAATATAGATAATATTAGAATATCCGTTAGAATATATGCACATAGATATATCTATTATCTACATATCGACTCATTAAAGGACAAAAAATTTAATTTACCTAGTGAAAAAATATATAGTTAATAAAAAAGTTTATTGATATTAGATTTGATTTTCAATGATATGATATCGATGTTATCATATCAATAGAATTTGAAATAAATTCAAAAGCGATTCGAATTCAGGTTATCCTCATCATAACGAAATTCATTGTATTGGGTATTGATACATGTACCCACCAATTCAAATCAATATTTTATTGAATCGTTGCAAAATGGATTCCAATTTTCCTGCTCTTGAATCGATTCTTATTGAAAAAAATAACTTGTTGATCCATATCCTTTTACCCCGATTTTCATATTTATTCGTGGTTTTTCCGGCTTAGGATGAGACAGAGATATATTTATTTTTATAAAATAAATAAAAAAATAAAGTTTTAACCCATGCTACGCCTTTTCTAGCAAACCAACCACTCCCCGAAATATCCTACTTTTTTGGAATTATAGATTGGCGATTGGAATGAACGATTTAGAAATCATGATGATGAACTCCCAAATATATGGTATGGAGTTTTGAATAAAGGGGGGGGAGATCCTTCTGAGCGAATCATATCATTCCAATCTATTGACAATTAAAAAAAACTGTTTATACTAAGAACATAGCATAACGGCGGTCGAAAAAGTGGGCCTTCATCGTCTAGTGGTCCAGGACATCTCTCTTTCAAGGAGGCAACAGGGATTCGACTTCCCCTGGGGGTAGGGTACTACGAAAGGAAGTTGATCATGGATCATCTAAAAAGAATCAAATTAATTCTTCCTGGGTCGATGTCCGAGTGGTTAATGGGGACAGACTGTAAATTCGTTGGCAATATATCTACGCTGGTTCAAATCCAGCTCGGCCCAATAATTTGCCGATCCACCATAAAAAGATATAACCATTTGTTGTTCTCCGGAAATGACCGATATGCTCAGATATGAGAGAAAATAAAATGTGATAAATCTTTAGAGATCTTTTTTTACGGACCATATATACATATAAAATTCAAATCTTGTTAATGATCTAGATCCTTATTAGGATCTCTAAGTATAATATAAAAAACGATTAAATAAAAAAAATAAAAAAAAAAGACTCTTTCTTTATTTAATTTCTTTTGTATTGATGGATTCATTTTTCAATTGATTTGGCAATAATGAATGAAGGAATTACAAGTAATCTATGTCGATTTCTAAAGTGCGTATTGATATATCAATTCAATAAATATATCTATTTATATAATTGAATAATAAAAATAATGGATATATGATACGTCTCTGTCAGTTAATTAAAGCAAACGATTCTATAATCTAAAATAATAAAAACAAAAGGTTTAGTTTAATTATACGTTAGTTTTGATAATGTGTTTTTAATGGAATAATATGTTTTTGGGGTTTTAATACGTTTTGGGGCATAAAAAACTATTTTAGAAGTCATGTTGGTGCCTTAGAGATATTAAAATTTTGCAGAAACAGCAATCTGTGCGTTCGCACACTTCCCCCATTTTTTGTCATCTGTGCATACGCACAGCCCTGTGCGTACGTGCACCCCTTATCACCATTTCTGTCCAGAGCGCTCGCACCAGCTTGTGTGTGTGAACCCTAACTTTTTTTTCTCTTCTATGCGTACGCATAGTCGTGTGCACAGGCACACCTCACCCTATTTTCAAAAAAAAAAAAGCTTTCCGTGCATGCGCACAGCCTTGTGCATACGCACAGCTTTTGACACCCCTTCCGTTGGCAGCGCTCTCGCACACGTCTGTGCGTGTGCATACCCTTTGATTTTCCGAGTGTGCGTGCGCACACTACTCTGTGTGTACGCACAAGGTCCATTTCGAATGTTCATTCGAAAAGGGGAACACTTATCGCGCTAGGCCACCATCACCCCCAAACCCTTTTTTCTCTTCCGCATTCTCTTACTCTTCCCTCAACCCAGACCACACCATCCCATTACCTCTGTCCGACAGCCACCACCACCACCGGCGACCACCGTCGCCTACCTCCCTCTCTCTCTCTCTCTCTCTCTCTCTCTCTCTTCTTTCTTCTCCTTCTCTCCCGATTTCTCTATTTCTTCCTGTCGCTGTGCCTTATTCCAGCACTCTCTCCAGTTCGCGCTTCTCTAGAGCTCCAGCGTGACACCAGCGGAGGCGAAGTTCTGTGCCACTGCGACACCACCACTGCTCCCTCTCTCCACCCTTCTCTTTCCTTTCGTCAACGCAGGTTCCGTGTCCCCCTCCCCTGTGTCTGTTTCCTTCTTTCTTTAATTTTCATTGCTTTTTAATTTTACTTTTGATAGTCTTGTTAGACTTAGGCTAGTTAATTTCTGTTCTCTGGATTGCAATGTGTTTATTGGCTAATTTTTCTAGGTTGATTGCTACTTCTATTGAACTGAATTTGCTGCTTTTGAATCCTGCATACCACATGTTCGATGAATTGCTTGAGAGAATTTTTTTTTTTTTTTGTTTAATCCTATGATTGGCCAGCATGTGTTTTAAATTTCATTTTTCTTAGGCATTATAATTCATAATTGTGCAGTTTATGTGATTTTTTATGATAATTGGGGTTGAATTTTGTTATACACTTAATTGATATTTTAGCTTGAACACCAAACTGCATTGAACTTTCAGCTTTAATCAATTGATTGGTGTAATTTAAGAAGAAATTGGATGAAATTTAAGTGAATTGGATGAAATTACTTATTCATGTGGTTTTTTAATATAAATGACCACACACATAGTCACTTGTTTCTTGGAGTTTTTGAGCAATTCAAATTGATTTTCATCAAAGTTTATTGCTTTTTGAACAAGGGTTGTGTTTGTCTGATTATTTTTCACTTTTGACATGAATAAGCAAGCTCTTCTAGTATGGAATTGGTTATTGTCTTCGTGCCAATTTTTACTAAATCTTACACTTTCATTACACAATTGCAATAACCAAGTTTTTTAAGTCAATTCACTTTCATTGCTTTTACCTAAGTTGATTGTGCTTTAATTGTCATTCATTCCTTTATTCATTACCTAGGTTTCTTGATTGTGGAAAACCTTACTTTCTTTTGATAATAGTACACTTTTTAACCTATTTTCCTCAAATAAGTGTTTATTTACCTTATTGGCTCTAATTTGCATTTTTAGTATTCCCTCTTTTGCTGTTGTGCCGATTATCTATTTCTCCTGAGTTGTATTCCGTTTTTCTTCTTTTTCAAGATGCATCAAAAGGGCAAAGCACCGGCTTCTTCATCGGCTCCCGCTGATGTCAATCCAAGTACTCAGCTGGATACTTTTGTAAATGAAAAGGCCCATAAACATTATAAAAAGCTAGAAAAGAAAGCCTTCCATTATGAAAGGAAACTGGATATACCGAAAAATATGCGAACACTATCCATGACCGGCTTAATTACTATCAGTGGAAGTTCATAGAACTCGATCCATTAGAGATAAATAAACAACTGGTTAAGGAGTTCTATGCAAATCTACTGAGGGCAGACACCGAAACAGTTTTCCTCCGAGGGGTGCAGTTAGACACCTCAACGCATGCATTTGAGGCTCTCCCTCAGCTTCCGCACATTCTGCCGAGCCGTGATGCTTATATCAAGATAGCGGCAAATTTAATTCAGGGCAAGATTTCACTAGACACAGTTCTAAAGAAGATTGGCCTACCTAAGGCCTGTTGGGAGTATAGTAAGGGAGAGAACGCCGCCCCCATTAGCATTGCGTGCTCTCATCTACACCCTGAGACGAGGATTTGGCAACAAATCATTGTGGACTATATACTGCCGAGCACGCATGCTACGCATATCCAAGTCCGAGTGGCGGTGCTTCTTTGGGCTATTTTGGAGGGTAAGAAGATTTATGTTCTACCCCTTATCAGAGAAGCAATGTGGAAGGTAAACCACCAGCAGAAATATAATATTCCCTTCCCATCAATGATCATGAGATTGGCTACATTATATGGGGTAGAGCGAAGACCGGGTGACCGGATGTCTCGCCTTATCAATAACTTCCCATTTTTTCCATTCGGGGAATGGGAAGGGCCGCCACAGAAGAAGAGGAAGACTACTGGGCCATCATCGTTATCAGCACCACTAGCACCTTCAGCACCTGCACCGGCACCTCGGACCACTTATGAGTTAGTTCAGGATATTCTTCAAGAGCTCCGTCACAGTGAGCATCGTTTTCAGTAGATAGTGGCGAGACTTGACGGACGAGACCCTGGACCACCTCCTTTGCACACACCAGAGCCAGAGCCTGAGACTGAGCTGGCAGCACAGGAGGAGGCAGCTGAGGAGGCAGCAAAAGAGGCAGCTGCAGAGACTACTACTGAGCCAACCCGAGATATCATCGTCTACCAGCCACCACAGCACCCACCACCGCCAGACGGTGGGGCTTCACAGAGCTAGTCATTCCTATCTTTATTTTTTTGGCACGGAGGACCGTGCAATGCTTAAGTGTGGGGGAGGATTCGCTACTTTTGGGTGTAAAAACTCTCTCCTAAACACTTTGTCATCCAGTTCATTTTAGTTTTTATTATGCTTTTGTGGATATTTATAGTACTTTGTCTTATGCTATATACTATTATTTTGGTCGTTTGTATATATGTTAGTTTGCTTCTAGTTTATTTCTAGTATTGCATTTTCATTTTGGCCGATATATATATATATATATATATATATATATATATATATATATATATATATATATATATATATATATATATATATATATATATTGCACTTTATTTTACTTGGTATATATTATATATTAGTTGTGATTGGATGATGTGAATAGCATAGTGCCTAGTTCAATTTTGTCCTGATTGTTCATGATGGTTTTTGGATGTTGAAAATTAGGAAGAGAACTAGAAAATTTTAAAATTGCATCCATCACAACATACATGCATACATATAAGAAATGATTTTGGTGAAAAACAACAAAAATTTTCAAGAACTTTGTTTTTAGGGCGTTCTATTGAATTAATTTGCAAAATCTTTTTTAAACTTGCTTGAATGAATTTTTGTAGAATATAGAAGAGAGATAGAACTAACAACCTTGTGAGTTGTTGAGCCTATAATGTGTGGTTGCATATTTTAACCACTATTTTTGTTCATTGTGTGCTATACTCCTTCTATGATTGTGATATTAGTTTTGCTTGATTCTTTATTTCCGATTTGATGTCTTGAATGCATTTAGTATGATTGATCCCATTTTTTGAAGTTAAGCTTACGTACCTATATGGCCATACCCGTATATCTACCTTTGTGAGCCAATATTGAGCTTTTTAATCCCATTTTATTCTAATTATTACCATGTCACCAATCTCAAGCGAAAAACTATGAACTACCTTGAATTGCATCTTTGATTAGCTTAGGTTGAGGGTGTGTGTTTTATTTAAGTGTGGGGGAATTTTTGGAGGAACTTTGGTAGAAAAAATAAGAGTATTTTGGGTATGCATTGAAAAATTTTGAAAATGGGTGCATTTATGTATAAATTCTTAAACCATATGCATTTGATTTCTTAAAAAAAAAGGGACAATAGTTTCCCCAAGGAAAAAGAAAGTATAAATAATGAATGCATGAGATGTGAATAGAAGGGCATACATGAGTGCATGTAAAAAGAGATGATGGAAGGTTAGGATTGCATATTTTTGTTATTGGATTGATATAGGTTGAGTTGGATACCTAAACTAATCAAGGATTCAATTTAGTCCACTTAGCCATATCTATCCCACCTTAACCCTAACCCTATTACAACTCTATGAAGTTCTCATGATAATTGCATTCATGCATCACATGCTTGTTGATTGTTATATGAATAGAAAATCCTTAAAAGCATGATTAGAGGAGACTTGAGTGATTGAAACCCTAAACACCGAGCATTGAGAGTGTATATATACCTAGTGAAGGTTTGATTACTCAATTCTATGTTTCCACACCTCATATTACGTATTACTGCAAGTTGCTTTATTTTGAATTCGAATCAATTCTTTGGATAGTGATTGCATTGAACAATTTCTTTGTTTAGCCCTATATGTCCATATTCTTACTTGAAAATTTGGTTGTTTGTTTTCACCAAATCAATAGGAAGCTATATTATAGATAGACATATATAGTATTTAGTATACTTGCATGCATATAGATAGTTGCATTCAATAAGTTGTTTACCCTTTGATAATTCTCCTTGTTACTGTTTAGCATGAGGACATGCTATTGTTTAAGTGTAGGGGAATTGATGAGTCCATATTTGATGATAATTTTTTTTCTTAAATTGGACGGATTTCATCATATAAACTCACAAAATAGCATACTTTTGTGATTTCTCCCTAAATTGGACCTAAATGTGAAAACATGCATTTTTGTACCTAAATTGATCATTTTAATTCCACTTTTATTCCATTCGATGCCGTGATATGTTTTGTGAGTGATTTCAGGTCTAATAGGCAAGAATGGCTAGACAAAAGTGGAAGGAAGTATGCAATGAAAGAGAACACATGAAGAAAACAAAGGAGAAGCACACAGCCAAGTGTGCGTACACACAACCTCCTGTGCGTACGCACAAGTGGTGAAATCAGCAAGTGTGCGTACGCACACATCTGTGTGTACGCACAAGTCCCTGCGCGTGACCTTATTAATGAAGCACGTGGCTCATGCTTTTGGGGGCTTCTTGGCCCAATTTTTGGAGTTGTTGAAGCCTTTTGGAGTGCTATATCAAAGAAAAATGAAGACATATCAAAGCAATTAGCTTAGGGAGCTCACTTAGATAGGAAAACACATAATTAGGAGTAGGAGTAGGAGTAGTGTAGAAAATTCTCTCTTAGGATTATTAATTAGGATTCATTGTAGCATTTTATAGTCAAGTTTTGGTCTTGGATTTTGCTTATCTCATTGTAAGTACTCTTTAATTTCAATACTCTTGTTACATTTTCTTATGGTTCAAGTATTTTGTTAATATATGCAATTTTGGTTTCTTGAATCTTTTATTTATGAATTTGATGCTTTATGATTTCTATATGCTTGATTTAGTTTCTATTATGGATATTGTGAATAGTTTGGTTTTAGTTTCCATTTTCCTTTGCAATTTTCTATGTTTTGCTTTATTGCCCACCAAGTGTTTGTGAAAATGTTACTTGGTAATTTTAAGTAGATTTTCACACCTTAACTTAGGAAATGAGTTCTTAGGATACTAGAGTCATAATATCCGACATTTAGTGGTAATTCTTGGGTAGTTAGTTGGCTCTTGTTTCCATTGACGCTAGCTTTTTACTAAGTAATTAGTAAGTTAGCTAGGACTTATGTATTAAGGTCAATTATGCTTGCTTGACTTACTCCTCGATGCTAGGGGTTGACGAAGTGAGATTAACTCATCATGGTTGCCATAGTTGTGGTTATGACGATAATATGATTTCTTTCTCATTCATAAGTCAAGGCTCTTTCATGTATTTATAGCATTTTCACTAAGTTTTAATCTTATCTTCCTTTAAATTGCATTAATTACCTTTTTGATCATTTCTTAGTTCTTTTATTCTTTAGTTCTTTTTACATTTTCCGTTTCATACTTCAAAACCCCCTTTCTTCACAACCAAGAAAGTGACACCTTCATTTGCATTGTCTGAGGGAAGACAACCCGAGACTTCAAACTCCCGGTTATTAATTGTTTTGGATTGTGACAAATCCTTGTATTATTAAAGTTTGATTAAGGTCAATTGGTTTGAGAATATACTTATAACGTCCATTTCATTTCGTGAAATTCTGAACCTACTTTTAGCCTCACATCAATAATTAGTTGGTTTCTCTTTTGAAAAGAATTTTGGATGTTAAACTTTTGATTTTTGAAAACATACATAAGATGAGCAACAATTATTATACTTCGAAAACGGTTTTATTTTACATATCTTTTTTATTTAATTTACAAAAATACTTAGATTTGTAGCGAAATCGTTGTTAATAAAATTTTTTCTATATGCCAGTTCTATATTAAAAATATAATTTATCCAATTTTTATAAATATGAGATAATTTCATTTGTTAACTAATTTTTTAAATTAAGTTCATTTCACTTGACTTTAAGCAAGAACAACTTCAAGCTGGCATAATGTATGGGAGGTTAAAGATGCCTTGAATAAATAATGCTAGTATAATGACTAAAGTTAAAGATGCCTGATTCATATTTTTCATGTGATTAAATGGTCTATAATGGGTTTTTTTTTTTTTTTCCTGCTCGGTTAACACGTGAAAAATAAGAAAACATGTACCACGCAAGGGATAGTACTGATCGTGAGATACTACTCCACGCTGTATATTCAGTTTTTTATTTAAAAATAATAATTTATAATTATTATAACAAATAATAAATATTCTAACTCACTTTATATTCATTAAATACGTATAATAATCCCAATATAAAATTAATCAGGATGACAAATACTTTACACTCTAATTAAAATAGGTCTTGTGTTTAATAATAATAATAATAATATAATAGAGCACTCTATTATACAAATTAAAATTATATAAAAAAAGAATATAAATTTTTTTATAGTTATTTTTTATTATATTATTATTATTCAAAATGTAGACTCTAATTTCTCAAGTATTATTTTATTTTATAAAAAAAAATCTGTAAACTTGTATATTTAGTTTTTTACCCTATAATTCATCATAATATAATTGCATTATTGATCAATTAAATAAGCTATATGCATACGGCATACCTAACCCGATTATTATTTATATCTATGTACTTTCTAGCTAATTGCTTATATTATACATTTCTCTTCAAAAAAATCAGGTGAGAAGATATAATTTTTCAATTTATATACGCATTTAATATTAGAGAAATTCTAAATGATTAATTTTTTTCTTAATTTTAATTTATATTTAAATTACTTCTTGTTCATTTTTCTTTTTTTTATACTAAAAGTGTTGGCCTTTCTAACATTACTCTTAAAATTAATAGGTATTTGTTTTAGATATTCAATCTATTCTACACTACACATATGCTACTTACCGTCAGTTACTGATGGACGCTGCAAAAGTAGAAGTTATTGTCAATAAATTACAAAGTTATTGGTAAAATCGAAAACTGTTGCGATAAGGATGAAAATGGATGACCATGAGCATATCATCTTTTCTATGCTGAATGGCTACATTATCAAAGTCATTACATTTAATGATAGTTGAAAATAATAGCCTCCTTACATGTATAAATAGACAACCTCAGTGCATGATATGGACACAGCAATAAAATATTTTTCACTCTCTCTTTCTTATACTATTCTTCCTCTCTTATATTCTTTACTACAATATTAATATATTAATTATATTGTTATAGTAATTATGGTAAATAGTAATCCTAGAGTTATCTAATTATATTTTTATATTTTATATTTGTTACTTATTCCGTATTTATTTAGTTATTTTACAACACGTTATCAGCACGGAGTTCTAGCCAAATTTAGGAAGATTTCAGGTAACAAATTTTTATTATGTCGAAACTCTTTCATCTTGAATATAATACTTTTGATATATCTGAAAATAATTATTTATCATGGATATAGATGTTGAAATCCATTTTGATTCAATGGATCTTGGAGATACCATTGAGGTTGAAAATAATACATCCCAAAAGGATAAAGTCATAGCCATAATTTTTCTTCGTCGTCATCTTGACGTATGATTGAAAAATGAATATCCCACATTAAAAGATCCTGCAGATCTGTGGAAAGACCTTGAAGAAAGGTACAATCATGTGATACTTTCTCAAGCCCGATATGTTAGAGAAAATTTTCTTAACCTTCCATGCCTCGAATGTGCTCCTGCAGTAGCAGTATCGAGAAAAATGATTTAAAAATATTTTGAGCTAATTTATTGCTTTCTTGTTGCTGAACGCAACAATGAGTTGCTTTTAAGAAATCATGAAGCGCGCCGAGTGGCGCCGCCCCATTTCCTGAAGTAAATGCGGCAAATTATAACCCCAGAAGAGGCAAATGGCAAGATTTTGATAACAAGAAAAATTATGGAAGGAAAAGAAATTATGTTCATAAAAAAGGATCTCACCAGAAGTGAGATAAAGAAAGAAACAATGGGCAAAGTAAATCAATTAAGGATAAATGCTTCCGTTGTGGTGGAAAGGGCCATTGGTCACGTACCTTTCGTACCCCAAGGCACTTAGTTGATCTTTATCAAGAATCTTTGAAAAAGGATGACAAAGGAAAGGAAACAAATTTTGTTTCAAATAATGAAAATTCCACCACTCATTATGATGTATCTAATTTCTTTAAGGATTTTGAAGGAAATATTGGCTATTTGATCAATGATGGAATAGTTTGATATATGTATGTGTTTGTTAAGTCTTCATGTGAATAATTTTACTGTGCATGTACTTCTATTTATTTTATTATTATTATTTGTCTTTGAAGAGAAATGGCAAGGATATATTCTGAAGATATTTGCCTTGCGGATAGTGCAAGTTCGCACACTATTCTTCAAAGTGATATATATTTTACTCATCTTGTGCCAAAAGAAGAGTATATTAATACTATTATTGGCTCAGGCAATGTGATAGAATGCTCCGGAAGAGCTATAATTTTGTTTCCTGGAGGAACAAAATTTGTAATAAATAATGCACTATTATCTACCAAGTCTCTGAGGAACTTGTTGAGTTTCAAAGATATTCGCCGAAATGGATATCATATTGAAACGATGAATGAGGGAAATCATGAGTATTTATGTATCACAACTCATGATTCAAATAAGAAAGTTATATTAGAAAAATTACCCTCACTTTCATCTGGATTGTATTATACCAAGATTAGTGCAATTGAATCACATGTCATTGTAAACCAGAAGTTTACTAGCCCAAATGAATTCATAACTTGGCATGATAGATTGGGCCATCCGGGAAGAACCATGATGAGGAGAATTATTAAAAACTCTCATGGACATTCACTAAAGAACCAGAAGATTCTTAAATCTAGTAAATTTTGTTGTGCTACATGTTCTCAAGGGAAGTTAATTTTAAGGCCATCACCAGTAAAGATTGGATTTGAGTTCCCTGAATTCCTAAGAAGGATTCAAGGTGATATATGTGGACCTATTCATCCATCATGTGGATCTTTTAGATATTTTATGGTCCTGATAGACGCATCTTTGAGATGGTCATATGTGTGCTTATTATCTTCTCGCAACTTGGCGTTTGCGAGATTACTGGTTCAAATTATTCGATTAAAAGCACAATTTCCAGAAAATCCAATCAAAGCAATTCGTCTTGATAATGCTGGTGAATTTACTTCCCAAGCATTTGATGCTTATTGTATGGCTAATGGAATAAGTGTTGAACACCCAGTAGCTTATGTTCACACACAAAATGGGTTAGCAGAATCACTTATTAAACGCCTCCAATTGATTGCTAGACCCTTGCTTACGAGAACAAATCTCCCAACCTCGGTTTGGGGGCATGCTATTTTACATGCCGCAGCACTTATTCGTTTGAGGCCAACGAGTTACCATAAGTTCTCTCCTATGCAATTAGCTTTTGGCCAGCAGCCAAATGTTTCCCATTTAAGAATATTTGGGTGTGCGATATATGTTCCCATTGTACCACCAAATCGCACCAAAATGGGACCCCAAAAAAAATTGGGGATATATGTTGGATATGATTCTCCCTCTATAGTGAGGTATCTTGAAATACAAACGGGAGATGTATTTAAAGTTCGGTTTGCGGATTGTCATTTTGATGAATCAAATTTTCCAACATTAGGGGGAGAGAATAAGCTTCCTAAAAAGGAACTTAATTGGAATGCATCATCATTGATGCATTTAGATCCTCGATCAGGGCAATGTGAACTAGAAGTTCAAAAGATTATACATTTGCAAAGAATAGCAGATGAATTGCCTGATGCATTTTCTGATACAAAGAGGATAACCAAATCTTATATACCAGCGGAAAATGCCCCAATTCGAATTGATGTCCCAGTAGGACAAGTAGCCACTGAAGCAAAATCACGCCAGAAGCGTGGAAGGGCAGAAAATGCCCCAATTCGAATTGATATCCCAGTAGGACAAATAGCCACTGAAGCAAATTTACGCCAGAAGCGTGGCAGGCCTGTCGGTTCCAAAGATAAAAATCCTCAAAAGAGAAAAGAGGTAAATATTCCTGTTGAAAAAGACATAGTAAAGACACCTGCAGTTGTCCAAAATTCTGATATAATGCCAGAAGACGTTCAGGTACCTGAAAATTTTGAAAATGACGAGATCTCGATAAATTATGTCTTTACAGGAAAGAAATGGAACCGAAATAAGACAATTGTCAATGAAATATTTGCATATAACGTGGCATTAAATATCGTGCATGAAAGCAAGGATCTTGAGTCAAGATCAGTCGAAGAATGTCGACTAAGGAATGATTGGCCAAAATGGAAAGAAGTCATGAAGGCTGAGTTAGACTCACTTGCAAAACGTGAAGTCTTTAGACCTGTAGTCCGTACACCTGCAGATGTAAAACCTGTTGGATACAAATGGGTATTTGTGAGAAAACGAAGTGAGAAAAATGAAGTTATACGCTATAAAGTCCGACTTGTGGCACAAGGTTTCTCACAAAGGCCTGGTATAGATTATGAAGAAATGTATTCCCCTGTAGTGGATGCGATAACATTGCGTTATTTGGTCAGTTTATCCGCATATCATAAACTACATATGCACTTAATGGATGTGGTAACAGCCTATTTATATGGCTCATTAGATTGGGATATCTATATGAAAGTCCCTGAAGGACTAAAGATATCTAAACCATCCAATGAATATTCGCAAGGGTTATACTCAGTCAAATTGCAAAGATCTTTATATGGTCTAAAGCAATCCGGACGAATGTGGTATAATCGTCTTACAGAGTATCTGGCCAAAAACGGATTCAAGAATGATGATATCTGCCCATGTGTTTTCATAAAGAAAACTACATCTGGGTTCATTATAATTTCTGTGTACGTTGATGATTTAAATATTATTGGGACTCCTGAAGAGATTCCAACAATTATAAAAACTCTAAAAGAAGAGTTTGAGATGAAAGATCTTGGAAAGACTAAGTTTTGTCTCGGCCTGCAGATCGAGCATATAAAAAGTGGGATTTTTATTCATCAAACAACATACACAGAAAAGATCTTGAAAAGATTTTATATGGATAAGTCACATCCCTTGAGTACCCCAATGATCGTAAGATCTTTGGATGTGGAGAAGGATCAATTCCGTCCTAAAGAAGGAAATGAAGATATACTTGGTCCTGAAGTACCATATCTGAGTGCCATTGGAGTACTAATGTATCTTGCTAATAATACAAGACCCGATATATCATTTGCTGTGAATTTACTAGCAAGGTATAGTTCCTCTCCAACCAGAAGACATTGGAGTGGAATCAAGCAAATCTTTCGATATCTTCATGGAACGGTTGATATGGGATTGTTTTATCCATATGGATCCAAGTCACAACTAGTTGGCTATGCAGATGCCAGATACTTGTCTGATCCACATAAAGGGAGATCTCAAACAGGATACTTGTTCATATATGGTGGAACAGCTATATCATGGAGGTCCACGAAACAGACGATTGCTGCAACATCCTCTAATCATGCCGAAATACTAGCAATTCATGAAGCAAGTCGCGAGTGTTTTTGGCTGAGGAGTTTGATCCAATATATCCTGTCATCATGTGGACTGATTGATCATAAGATAGCTCCAACTGTCCTGTTCGAAGATAATACATCATGCATTGCTCAACTTAAAGGCGGATACATCAAAGGTGATAGAACAAAGCATATTTATCCCAAATTCTTCTTCACTCATGAAAGGTGATAGAACAAAGCATATTTATATCCTCGGCAGCTATAAATACGTGGATAATGTTATCTTGGTACTACACACAACAAAATAAAGACGAGTGTAAGAAGAAAGGAGGAGTAGGTACTAATAATGGAGATGAAGATGAATGGGATTACTACCACCACTTGTGAGTCTCAAAACAAAGCGAGGCTTGCAATTCTGGAACTTGCACACATGATGAGTGTCCCAATGTCCCTCGTCGCCGTCATCAATCTCAAGGTCCCCCAAGCCATATGGCAAGGCGGTTCCAACGCTCCCATCTCCGCCTCTCAAATTCTCGCCCGCGGTGGTGCCGCCTATGACGCTGAGAACCTTCAGCGCATTCTCCGCTTGCTGGCCAGCTATAACATATTCCTGGAACACCTTAATAGCAGCGGTGAAAGGAAGTATTCACTCACTGATATTGGCAAAACTCTCATTGATGATGCTGAAGGTTTGTCCTATGCATATTACATGCTCCAGCACCATCAGGTTAGTTTTTCTCTAACTTCTCACCTATTTATTAACACATAATTTATTATTATTATTATTATTATTATTATTATTATTATTATTATTATTATTATACGAATTTTTATATTGACCACATTAAAATTTGAAGAGTAAATACCATTAGTTCTAAGGATTTTTACATCGAATATTTTTATTCTTAACAAATTTTTTTCTCTATCAGTTCTAAAAAATTATTCTCAATAGATAGATTGATTTTTCTTTCATTCTCAGTCAAATTTTTAATATGTGTATAGAACAAATAATTTTTTAATAAATTTTATTATAAGACAATTATTAAACTTTTTTTTAAATGATAAAAAAACTAATCTGTCAGACAAAAATAATTTTTTAAAATTTTTAGAGAATAAAAATTTATTAATTAAGAACTAAAGTATTTATCTGATCTAAAATTTTTTAAGGATTAATTTTAGTATTGATTCAAATTTAAATTTAAGAACTTATATAAATGGTATTTAATTGTATATTTTATTTGTATTTTTATTTTTAATATTTTTTATTTTTAAAATTTTATAAAAAAATAATTAAAATAATAAAATCTTATTTTTTATTTAATTTTCATCTCCTACATTTTCCTTCATAAATTCTGAAATAAAAAACATTACAAATAAAAATACAATATAAAAACACAAACGAAACACGCTCTAAGTCTCTCCATGTATAACAGACTATTTATAGTATTAGCTGATGTTATGTTAAATGGTGAATAATATAATATACACCCAAATAAAGAGGCCAGCTAGAACTACTTATTATTTTACTTTGTATTTACATAATAACTAGGATGCATTGATGCGAGCATGGCCATTGATGGAGGAGACAGTGAAGGATCCAACAGTGGAGCCATTCAAGAAAGCAAACGGAGAGGGTGCAATTTCATATTATACAAAGAGACCAGATGTATTGAAATTGGCTGTTAAATCCTTATGTGGAATGTCCATACCTTTAATGAAGGACATCTTGGATTCCTATGATGGCTTCCAAGGTGTGGACACATTGGTTGATGTTGGTGGCAACAATGGTATCTCTTTACGCTCGATCATGGAAAAATACCCAAATGTGCGTAAGGGCATCAACTTTGATCTTCCAGATATGGTGGCCAATGCACCACAGATTCCAGGTGCATATTTATATATGTGTGCTAATTAATTTAAGAGAAGTCAACAACTTTTAATATTTTTTTGTCATCACTATTTAGTGTAAAAATACTAAATTGTCATTTTATAAATTCATACGTGTAAATTTTAAAAAACGTAAATACAAATTATATTAATTTATGGGTATAAAATATATTAATTTATGTGTACAAAATTTTAATAAATATAATTATAAATTATATATTTCTTATGTGTAAAATATTTGTAAATATAGATACAAATTATTGTTGATTAAGTGTCAGTAAAAAATTATAATATTTACTAGTCATATAACATTGCTCTTAATTTAATTTCTATTATGTATAAAAGTCATTATTTTCTATGTTTGTTAGAATTTTTAAAAGTTTATCATTCGAATAAAATTAAAATTTCAGATTAGTCATCGAATCATTTTAATTACTGATTTAGTAATTTATTGGTATATCTGATTGAACCGTTGATTTAATAAAAAAAATTATTTCTTAATAGAATAACAAATAAAATATAAATAAATACAAATTTGTTGTAATGAGAACCCAAAATATTCTAAAGTTAAGTGAACAGCTTACAATCTTGCGAATAATAATATTTTTTAAACATTTTTGTGTTAAACATTATTGCTAGATGACAAGAACATATTTGCTATCAGAATCCAAAAGAATCTTCATAACCAAAACTCAAAATTAAAAAAATCAAGGAAAAGTTTAGGCCAACAACTTTTGTGTTTTTGACTAGTATTTAATTATTAAAATAGATGTAATCTCACACCATTAAAAATATTATTGATGGCCAATTGATAATTATAAAACACCAAAATTAATGACCCTAGTATTTCTCAAAAACCAATTTAAAATAAAAAATTCTAAAAAAAAGCATAACAGAAAATAAAATAATCATAACAAAATATTAGAATAAAAAATCGATTCAGAAACAAAATTCAACATAGAACCCAAATTTAAAACAAAAAATTAGAATCGACAACAAATAATTATAACGAAAAATCAGAATAAAAAATAATAACAGAACTAAAAACAAATAATCAAATCCAAAAAAATTAAAACAAATAATTATGTTTAAAAAACAAAAAGTAAAAATTCAACAGCTAAATGTAAATAAGAAAAATAAAACCAAATAATTTATCTGAGACATCTACATTCTAGAAGTAAAGTTTTAGAGAGCTGGGTAAAGGATGTGGAGGAATGCAACTATTTACTGTGCTGATTGCATCACGGAGGACGACAGCGACTACGAGTTCTGCGGAGGACGATGGGCGACGGTTTGGAAGTGCGACTACGAGCGATGGGCGAGTTTCGAAGAGGACGACGGGCGACGGCTTCGAAGTGCGACGATAGACGATGAGCAATGAATAACGGCCGCTGTGACCGTAAGGGAGGAAAAGGGTGAGCTAGGAATGGCAACGGTGGAAGGGCTGAGCGGCACTGAGAAGGAGAGTGGAGAGAAGCTGAGTCTGAGTGAGGGTTAAGGGAGAGACTGGACTCTGAACTGGAGTGGAGAGAGCTATAACAATGCTGGAGAAGTGGAGAGTGTACTAGATTATTAGGGTCAGGTTTAAATGAGGAATTGAGGTCAGGTTTTAACGATGACGTTTCATGAGAATCGATCGAATCCTGGTTCGATTTGTCTACCTAAAAATTGACTGATTCAGTAGTTTACAAGCGATTTTAAGATTGATAAATTTTTACAATAAATCAAACTGTACTAATGTTCAATTTGCAGTTGGAATGGTCTAATCAGTCAATTAGGTCCAATTTTTAGAACCATGCATAAGATAAATGGACTCATGTACCTTAAGTTGTGAATTACAAATTAAATATGAGAAATTTTAGGTGCCGACATTTTAGTATAAAAAAGAGAAAGTTGGTTAGTATTTAGTATTGATTTAAAAATAAGGTAAAAATAAAAAAAAATGTTGGTCATTTATAATTTTTCTTTAAATATATTTTTTAGTTAATTAATTTTACCTATACATGCATTATGCACGTTTAAAGTGGAACTTAAACTCTAAAGTGGTGGTAGAAAGTTTTAGTTTCACTTAATTATTACGTACCTGCCTACTAATTATATTGGTTTATGTCACTTTGCTTTACTTTTTGGGATATTAATTTACTCTTAAAATTTTCATACTATATTGTAGGTGTAACTCATGTGGGTGGCGACGCGTTTGAATCTGTTCCTAGTGGAGATGCCATCTTCATAAAGGTGTCCCTCTTAATTTAGAAAATAGAAAATGAAATTCCCCTTTTTATAATTAATACATATTACTTTTTGAAAGGTTAAAATAATTTACTTGACCAAAATACATATCCTTTAATAATTATTATAATTATATGAATAAATTGTTGATAATTATTTGGTTGATTTAAATAATAATTATAATAATATAGAATATATATTTATTGTTAATTTAAGAATTTTATATATTTTTAATATTGTATCATTAATTATGAAATATATAAAAATTTAAATATTTTTATAATGATGTTAAAATATTTTATATTATGTGATAAAATGTTAAAAATAAATAAAATTTATTATAATCATAAGAAATATTTATTATTATTATTACTATTATAATTTGAAAAAATAAAATAATCATTACTAATTTATATATATAATTATTATAATCATTGTTGTAAAATATTTTGATCAAATGGACTAAAAATAGATGATTTCATTCTCACAAAAAAATATATATTTTATAAATAGAGAAAAAAAAAGTATCATTAACACAAGAGAAGAGGAGTATAATTTTTTTTTAGATAATAAAGCATACGTAAAATCGAAACATTTTAATAATCAGCTTAAATAAAATTTGAAATTAGTTTTCATTTAAATATGGGGAAGAGATTATAAACTAACTTTTTTTTTCAACCAACAATAAGCCACCAACGTTATTCTTTTCTTTTAAATTTATCTTTTTCTCCTTTTTAATATTTGTTTATTCATTATTTTGTTGGCTGTTTATTGATTAGAAAAGGTTAGTTCTCTAGCAAAATCATTTTTATAAAATGATTGGTTTTAAGTGCTAAACAATTATATTTTTTTCAGAAAATTCAAACTATTACTGTCTAAATGATTGATAATTTAAATTATACTTTACCTAGTTCATAAATATATTTTTAGGTTAATTTATATTTAAATATACGAATATGTATAAAAAAAATAAATTTGTTATAAATTAGAGGAAGTAATCTCTTAAAGAACTTATAGCAAATGATGAATACAGAGGCCAATCATTAATAAACAATGCAAATAGTACTAAAGAATTAAGGCAGAAATTTTGTAACTAACTTCTATATCTATATAACAAAATTTGCAATTTCTCTAATAAGTTTAACATAAGAAATTTATTTGAATACATCAACTGATGAATCAGTAATGCACGTATGAGCATGCAGTGGGTCCTGTTAGCATGGACAGATGAGGAATGCAAGAAAGTTTTCCAGAATTGCTATAAGGCGCTTCCAGCGAACGGAAAAGTGATCGCTTGCGAGCCGGTGGCGCCGGAGATGACGGATGACAGCCAGAGAACAAGAGCATTGCTTGCTGGTGACATATTCATAATGACAATGTATAGAACCAAGGGGAAGCACAGGACTGAACAACAATTCAAAGAGCTTGCTACTTCTGCTGGATTTTCTCACTTTCGTGCTTTCTATATTGATCCTTACATGGCTGTGCTTGAATTTCACAAATGATCCATTCAAGTAACGTATGTGATGCATGTTGTTATTAAGTCCCTACTTATGATGAATCATCAAAAATAATGGGCACAAATAATTATTATTAGGAACAGTAACTATGAATACACTTCTTGAGATTGTTCCTAATAAATTTTAGAATAAAGTATTATTTTGTTCTCTAACTTTTGGGACGAATTCTAATTTAATCTCTAACGTTTTAAATATTCTATTTCAATTTCAAAAACTTTTAAATGTTCTATTTCAATCCCAAAAAAATTTTAAGTGGGTTCAATATTGTCTCACAATTAAATTTGATGCAAACAATTCGCATATTGAAAAGCTAATAGCATTCGATTTCAGTATATAAGTAAAATCAATCTACGAACCATCACATCACTGATATAAAAAAATTTTCTTTGATTTTAAAACGATGATTGATTGTTAGAATATGAAATTTTATAAAAAAAATTAAGGAGAAGTGTTACACAAAAATTTTAGTTATATTTTTTTAACACATTATAGAAGATATAATTTAATTAATGACTTTATTAATGTCTACGTTACTCATTTCATTAATTATTAATATCAAATTTAACAGTAAAATCACATTGAACCTATTTAAATTTTTTTAGAACAAAATAAAATATTAAAAATTAAATTAAAATTTAACCCAAACATTTATACAAAAATAATACTACTCTACCTTAAATTTTAAATCCTTCCCTTTAATCTCAAAATTTTTTTTGCTAGGGTCCTTTTTTTTTGGTGAACTGCTAGGGTCCTTTTTGTTGTTATATGAAAAATGCTTCAACTACGACACTTATTATAATATATTGTTTTATTTTTTAATTTTAACTTGTTATAAAGTATTCTAGGAATTTTTTTAAAATAATATTTTATTTATTAAAATAGATAATTTATAATATTTTTACTGATTTATATTGTTTTAGTTATTTTGTTTATAATATAAATGAAATAAGGTTATATAAATTTTATTCACACTATCAATAAAAAGATAAGACACATTTATTATTACACGTGTATCACGTATCATATTTGTAAATATATTGTGTAAACAAGATAAGCGGTTTGTTTGTTAGTGGCGAGGGAACTTGATTACTTGAAGTGGGAAGAAGAAAACAACATTATTGATTGGTATTAATTTTATAATCTTTGGTGGGTTGAAGGAGTGGAAGATGATGTGGACACAATAATTGAGAAAAATTCGGTTCAATAAAAATGATAATTGATAATGGTTAGATACTTTATATGTTTGATTAAATTGATAATTTATATTCCATTTAGACTATGAGTTTTTAAACTATATCCAGCTAAAGTTGGGACTTGAATCTGAGTGCAGCATGCTACTGTAATGATTATTTTTTTCACTTTGCTGCGTGGTCCTTTGGTTTGGGCTTTAACTATTTTTTCCAAAAAGAAATTACCAAAAAATTGAATATATAATGGGATTTAACCATTTAGTATTTAATGCAAGAAATTCTATTCCCGAAAATGGTAAGTCTCATTTTAATGTTAACCATTTATTGATTTCAATGATTTTGGTTTGGGAAAGAAATCATACTCAGATACTATTTATTATTTGAAAATATATTTAGCATGAGTTTAATTTTACATATATATTAATGTTAAATACATATAACGTTAGTTAATTTTTATTGAAAATGAAACATTAATTTAATCATCAAAATTATTCCCTAAAACAAATACATGAATAACTTAATATTAGAAAAGAAAATAAAAAATTAAATAAATATCATATACATTTTATTAAAATATTTTATAATTTTTGCTTCTATATCTAACAAACAAATTAAACCTATATATCTTTTTATTAAAAATTATATTAATATAAAAAGATTAATCGATGATGTGCATTAAAAAAAGTGATTGGTTTGGGCGTTTTCATATTCATTTTTAATAAAAATAAAAATAAAACATAAAAATATAATTGATTAAATATTTTAAAAATATTTTATTAAAAATATTTTTTTTAAATATAGAATAAAATTGAAAACGTATTTTTCTTGTATTCAGAATTTTTAATTATCACTTTTAAAAATATTTTTAATCCAAAACACAGGATTTTGGATTTTGAGTTTAACATTAGAATCTCTCTTAGTCTTGGACTTTTTTTTTTCTCCTCTTCCTTCTACTATCAGTTTCTAACTTTTTATGCATGATTTTTTTTTCTTCTACCATTAGTTATTTAATGTGCCAATTCCTCCGTTTTCTCCCACCAAATGTTATTGCGAGGTCTTCTATTTTCTAACAAGTTTATATAGACATTTTTTTAAAAAAATAAAGATAAAATTTTTAATAGAAAAAGTACAGGATACGAATATACTACCTGTCAATTTATTGTCAATAATAATTAATTATTATATTTTAAATATATGTATAAGAAAATACATCCAGGAGATACATCTATAAAGACACTTCTATTAAACACAACTATAAAAAAAAATATTTTTATTAAACACATATACAAAGACACTTTTTTTGGTTCCCACGGTATCCCCCAACCCGGCAGGTCAAGGACTAATCCGTCGCGGTACTAAGCTCCAACCCGGCAGGTCAAGGACTAATCCGTCGCGGTACTAAGCTCCATTTAAGGGTTTGCCGTTGGCTAATGGGTTACTGCATGCACAAGGCGAGATTCGAACCCCCAACACTTGCTTAAGTGGACTAGTGAGCTAACCACTAGACCAACCCAACTTGGTTTCTATAAAGACACTTTTATTAAACACAACTATAACTAAGAATTGGTAGAAATTGGTAGAATCTTTGTTAATAACGTAGTGAAATTGTTTTTAATATAATCAATTTTTTTAAAGATAAAATTTTATTAATTAATTTCAAAAAGAAATGACATAATTTCTTAATATAGATATTATTCAGCTAAATAAATCAAGTACAGTAAATAATGTTAGAAACAATGCAATGAGAGAAAAGAACCCATAAAAATATAGTCAATTTAGTTTTAAAATTTAGAATTGAACAAGTGTATTTGACTATTTATTGATTTCTTTGTTTGATACAGAACGGAACGTATTCATTGAATTAAATGTGTTATAATGAATAAAGGGATAACTATTAATATTTCTAATCTTATCTCTTAATACATCTATATGAATACAATTAATTATGTTAAGATAATAATTTATTTCATGTTTGATACGTATAAAAATAAATTACTATCTTAATAAAAATATTAAATAACTAAAATTGTATATTTAATTGAAATATAATTTTATATTTTAAAATATTAAAAATATATTTTAAAAATAAATTAATTAGATATATTTTTATTTTCAACGTTTAATAACGAATTATTTTTTTAAAATGCAATCGTATTTTTTAAGATATAAAAAAATTAAAATAAAAATTATATTTAAAAAATAAAAATAAAAAAAATATGTTTCGCGAATCAATGCAGGGCGTGAGCGGTCGATGTGATGTGTATAGAAAACCACAACAATTTTTCAATCTATAAAAAAGCATTAGCCTAAGTGTGTTTTTTTCCTTTAATAGTATATATATCACAAAATAATAAAATTCATTTGGATTTTGGGGAAAGAGAAAGTGAGAGAAAAAGAGGAAGAAAACGAAATCCTCAAATCAATAATAATGGAGTTGCCAAATGGTGGTGTTACGAAACCAGAGTCTCAAAGTAAAGAAAGGCTCGCAATTTTCGAATTGGCACACATGATTAGTGTTCCTATGTCACTGGTAGCCATAATCAAACTGAAAGTCCCTCAAACCATTTGGCAACAAGGTTCCAACACTCCTCTCTCCGCTTCGGAAATTATCACACGTGTGCATCCCCATGGTAGCGCTGATCCACACAATCTTCAACGCATGCTTCGCTTGCTCACAAGCTTTAACATCTTTTTTGAGCATCTCAACCCAAATGGTGAGAGGAAGTATACCCTAACTGACATTGGTAAAACCCTTGTTGATGATGATGAAGGTCTATCCTATGCCTATTACATGCTCCAGCATCATGAGGTTTGTTTTCTAAATTGTCTTTTTTGCCCCTTAATTAATTTATTTTTTATGTTAAAGCTTTTGATTACCGCCATTGAGGGCGTGTTTAGATGGGATTTTTCGAAAAGAAATTGAATTTTTTAAAATATTTTAGATTTTTAAATATAAAATATTAAGATATTTATAAGTTTATACGTCGGTAGTCACGGGCAAATTTATAATCTATGATATGGTGATACTGTATGTGTGTGTGATATGATGGTAGTCTGATTGTATATCCCCCACAAATCCTAAAGGATTGAATATCATCCACACATTGCATTCTGTCTTCCATTATATATTTAAAAAATAAAAGAAATTCTTTTTAATAATTAATTAATTTTAAAAAAATAGAATTTAAAATTATTAATTTATAATTTAAGATTTAAGTTTAAAATAAATAAAATAATTTTAAAAAATTATTTAATATTGATAAAAAATTGATTACCTAATATTAGTCTAAACAAAATATTTATTGACTTATATTTGACATGTTTTATTTTGTTTTAATTCTTAAAAATTGGTTTGATATTTTTAACGCACTAAAAAAAACTATTAGAGATTTAATACCTTTAAGAGAAAATATGAGAATTTAGTTAGTATTAACTTAAATATAAAATAAATGTAAAAAATATTGATCACTTAATAAAATAATAAAAAAATGAAAGTATTATTACATTTTCGTTTTGGTTGAAGTACAAGCATAACCTGACATTTTAATTTTCCTTGATTAAATTTATCAAATAAAAATAAACAATGTTATATTTAAATTTTTAGCAGCATTTTATGTGAAATTTTTTTAATATACTAACTATTACTTGATAGACACTAGTTAGTACCTGACAGAGAAGTCTAGTTATTTTATCAAGAAATACTAATGTATATCTGCCAGAAAAAAATAAATTCTTATTGTACCAAAATTTAAAGAGTTAATAAAAAATTAAAAATATTATTTGTATATCAAAATCAATCACTAAAATTAGTCACTAATATATTTGTGTATAAATATATATGTGGTTTAATTTATTTTCAATGTGTTTTCGTATTCCAACATGTATTTTATACTGATAACTGATTTTAATAGCTGATTTTAGTGTGCACATAGCATAGTTGATTTAAAAAACATGAGAAGTAATTTTTGGTTGGTTAATATTAGTTTTTTCTTCATTTTAAAATTTTTTATTATTTAAAAGATTTAGAGTATAATTTAAAATTTAAAATAAATAAAATAATTTTAAAAAGAATAACTAAAAAAATGGGATTCTCTAACATTAATCTAACAAAAAGTATCATTATTTTTTCGGAATTTTTCCCCTTCACATATATAATTTTACATCGACATAATATCGCTTAATGTTGTTATAACCACATTTAATAAAAAAAAAATGTACCATTTTGGGAATATGCAATTATGCATGGCATTATAGGATGCTTTGATAAATACTTGGCCATTCGTGGCGGAGGCAGTGGAGGATCCAACAACGGTGCCGTTCAAGAAGGCTAACGGCGACGGAGCGATGAGCTACTACTCAAAAAGGCCGAATATGATAAACTTGTTTGGCAAGGCTATGCGTAGTGTGTCCGTACCATTCATGAGGGAAATGCTAGAGAACTATGATGGATTCAATGGTGTTGAATCATTGGTTGATGTTGGTGGCAACTATGGTGACTGTTTAGAAATGATTATGCAAAGGTACCCTAATATCCGTAAGGGCATCAACTTCGATTTGCCCCATGTCGTTGCTCATGCACCACCTCTTCCAGGTTCTCTTGTTTCCTATTTCATTTTTAGTTATGGACATGGCTTAATCTATATTCAAATAGGATTGGGGTGTTTGTGTTCTAGTAATGGCATTTGGATAATTAGTTTTTTAAAAAAAAATGGTAATTTGATAATAAATTTGTAAAAATTTGACACATTAATAAAAAAACATTGTTGTGACTAGTTAATTAACATGTGTGTCCCGTTGTGCATTTTAGGAATAATCCATGTAGGTGGTGACGCCCATGAATTTGTTCCCAATGGAGATGCTATATTCTTAAAGGTCTTTCTCACTCTCTCAATTTCAGTCTTATTACAAACAAATATTCCTAGATTCAATTTTAACTTGAAATAGTTACAATTCGATGTTAACATGGAAAATTTCAATACATATACATCAAATGTTTCAGTGGCTAGTTACAACATCGACGGACGAGGATACCAAGAAGGTGTTTGAGAATTGTTACAAGGCACTTCCAAATGGAGGGAAATTGATTGTTGTTGAGCCCGTGCTGCCAGAGTCAACGGATGAAAGTCAAAGAACAAGGACATTACTTGGTGCTGACGTGTACAACATGACAATGTACAATCCTAAGGGGAAGCAGAGAACCGAACAACAATTCAAAGATCTTGCCAATTTTGCTGGGTTCTCTTCTTGCCGTGCCTTCTATGTTGATCCTTTCATGTCTGTTCTTGAGTTTCAGAAATGATCAAAAGGCTCACATCATGTTTTAGTATTATATGTGTAGTAGTGTCATGTTAATCATGTCCTTGGCGAATCGTGAATTAATAAATAATGGGCATGAATAATTGAATTAAGAACATTCTACTGGGTACTAATAATGGTTTTTATGAACAAGTTAAGTGTTTTAAGCATATTAGTGAAGAGATTAGTATTTTTAAAAAAATTCTAGTTTTTGAACATTATATACTTTGAAAGTTTAAAAATTTTAATTTTTCAATATAAGTTTTTTTACATTTAACACTACTATAAGGTGTCTTTAGCTAAATCTATTAAACTAATAGTGTTGTCTAAAGTGTTAAAAATTAATTGTCTAATATATACATATACTGATAGATTACACATTAACAACTTTAAGTTTTCTAAAGTCATATATCAGGATTTTTTATTTAAATAAATAAAATAAAAGTAATAATTACTTAAATAAATAATTTTAAAAATATTTATCGTTTTGTATTCTCTACTCATATTTCGTTTACAGTGTAAACAAGATATGACACGTCAGTTAAACCACGTTTATCTCGTTTACACTGTAAACAAGATACATTAAATTTCATCTCGTGTACAGTGTAAACGAGATATATGGAAGACAATTCCAATAGCTATAAAAGGATGTGTAATCCTTGGTATTCTTCACAAATTTTTTCTATCCTTTTTGTGTCTCATATTTTTCACAAATAATGGCCAGTGATAGTCCATACATATATGCCAATTGTCGAATGAGAAATGGCGACAACGGGGTGACATTTGAGTGTGAGGATCCGATATTGTTTCGCACTCAGCGTGTGGAGACGTTGTCCGATTTGAAGAGTTTGATATTGAGCAAGCTCGGTGGTACACAAGCGAGGAAAATCGGAAGGGTGGCATATAGGTTGCTGGCACCCATGGGTAACGGAGTCTTCCGGTTTCGACTATTCCGACTTCTTGGGGACGAGCATGTGCGACTGATGGTCGACATCCATGGGAGGATCATGGTGGAGCAGGTAATGGAGCTTTCAGCAGAGGTGGGACACAGTGGTGATGGGAGTTCCGTACACTCGACCTATGTACAGGACGACCGACACCTCGCACCACCGCCCATTCATGTCACCATTCCAGTGGATGAGGCAGTGGAGGGCGAGGAGGAGTCAGACGAGGATTACGTAGCGGACAGTATGGACAGCGACTTGTCCGATAGTGGGGATGAGGATGAGTATGTTCCGGAGACACCTGTTCAGACTGTGGCGCGCCATGTCCTCCCTCCACCTCTCCCAATTCCGACGCTTTCGGCACTTCCATCTCACTATCACAGTCTGGATATGGACGCCATGCACGAGAGGACTCCGTTTCTTGACACGGAGGAAGAGGATTACAACCTAGACGACGGTGTAGAGTTTCGGGTCGGTCACAAGTTTAGAAGTCGAGAGGCAGTGCTTCAGGGTGTGAAGAACTACAGTATTCGAAGGAGCGCCGAATACCGGATGATCGAGTCGCACCGGTTAAAGTACCATGTGCAGTGTCGTCAAGCTAAAAATGGGTGTCAATGCGATATATTAAGTAGGTCTATGACATGGTCTAAGCAATACTGTTTTGTTGTGTTCAGGGAGGTTTGGAGGGTGGGTGGAGTGCATAGTTGTCTAGCAGTCTGATCTGCAGGGTCATATCTCGTTTACAATGTAAACGAGATACATAAAATTTCATCTCGTTTATAGTGTAAACGAGATATGAGTAGGGAATGCAAAACGGTAAATATTTTTAAAATTATTTATTTCGGTAATTATTACTTTTATTTTATTTATTTAAATAAAAAATCCCATATATCAAGACTAAATTCGACAATTTCAGTATGTTTTAAAAGGAACCACTCAAATAAAGGCGTCTAAAATATCTTTTTTTAAGATGTTTTTTAGTAATTAAAATTTAATACATATAATCGATTAAATCGTGTTATTTTTGGCAAAATTAGGCCAAACAAATTAATTTAACCGAAAAAATAGTAAATCAAATATTGTAATTATAAAAAATAATATTAATTTAGATCAATTCAAGATTTGATTTACTATATTTTTAATTAAATTAATTTGTCTGACCTAATTTTAACAAAAATAATACGGTTTAATTAATTATATGTATTAAATTTTAATTACTAGAAAACATCTTTAAAAAACAACGATTTAGACGTCTTTATTTATCTGAGTAGCTCCCTTTTAAAAAACAGGAGAATTGGACTAAACTAATGTCTCTCAATCATGGAACTCATGATCTTTCCTTTGGTCCGCAGGCATAAATATATAACTCAACTTTTTCTTTATTTTATCCTTCATGTAGCGGTAGAGTTGAGCAAAAATGCTTGTGATCTTCTCTCATATAAATAGTTGTTGGAAGAAGATGCATCGGCTGAGAAGATCATAATGCCTCCGACCTCAAATCCATTTTCTTGCAACAAACTCAGAGTTCCAAAAAATGCATCCCCCTGAATACCCCTTCCATTGACTTCATAGCTAGGAAGCAACTTATTCCTATCAAATTGCGTTACTCGAATATTAAAATCTTCTAAGTACCTTTGAGGAGTCAAAACTTTGTCGGTATAGAATTGATGGTTAACATAATCAATAACATTATTGTAACCTTTGAAGAGTTCCATATAGGCTTCAACAGTTAGGTGATAGGGAGCAATAGTGGCCACAGAAATAACACTATGTTTCTTCAGAAGAGTTATGAGCTCACCAACACAATAAGCAAAACTAGTATAGTTTTTATTTCTTGGGAAAACTTCATAGTCAATGTCTATGCCATCAAGGTGGTAAGTGAGTGCTAAAGACCTTAGAGATGAGAATGCATTTGAAATCCATAGGTGAGTGTCTTTTGGGTCATACCAACGTATGACTTTGTCGTGCAGACTCCAACCAGAGAGGCTAGCCAAGACTTTGACATTGGTATGGCGTGCCTTAATGGCTGCAACAGATTCGGGTGTCAACGATTCCGTCCAATATGCCGAAAACTTTCCGTTTTGGGCATTGCCGGAAGCGTCTGCATCAATGGCGAACCCAAGAATGAAATGGAAATCAATCCCTTCTTCTATTGGAACTGAATTGAATGTTACTTGTGCCCCTGTTGCTCCTATGTATTCCATCATTATCTTTCCACCTGAAATGTTAATCAAGTAAATAATGATATTGAAAGGTTTAAAAGAAAAAAAAAAAGACTGAATTTAATAAATAAGATACGTTGCCTACCATCACAAGATTGTAGGTTAGGCGCAGCGGATACGATCACTACCATTATAAAGAGGAGCAAACGATGATAATGTTCATCATTCATATTGAATATTAAGGCTTGATTTTGGAGCATTATTCTACGTATGAATTGGTGTGTGTGTAATTGTGCATATAGCTGTAAACCATAACCTATGGCTATATATATGATTCCTCGGCTAGGTTGGCCGTCCTAAAATATATATATTTGATGAATATTTCAAGAACTCTGTATCCTTGTTGTCCATTTGGAACAACTTCTGATCTATTTGCCTATCCCAAATTTTGTCTTTTTGGTGGTGGTATTATGCAGGTGTGCGGCAAAAAATTTGAAAAAAAATATATATTATAATAAAATGATATCTATGTGTTGATCGAAAATATTTTGATTCGAGAAATACGAAATTCGAAATATAATGGATTTCTATTTCGAAGAATGAAGGATTATATCGAGAAAGATTTGTCGAGAAATGAGAAACAGGAGCTAGTCGATGCACTCAGGAAGGTTATTCGAAGATGATTTTTGCGGTGGGATGCTTCCATAAAGTTACCATAAAATACTTTTTTTAAAGATGTTTAGGTGTCAAACTATAATTGGATGCATTTAATAAACCAGTTTAATAGTTAAAAGATTAAAAAAAAAATTGGTCTTTATAATAATATCAATAAACTTAATTGTCCATATCATAACCATTAGATCTGGTTCAATTTGACCCATTTACATAATTAGACCGGATCAGATTGTGCATTGAATGAACAATCTAATTTATAGTAACATCAATAAACCTAATTTTCACTATAATCTAATCATATGCTCACATTAACTAATATATTCAATTTTTTATGCACTGCATGAATGATCATTTGAATAGTTAAATTTAATTAGCTGAGAAATTAAAATAGTTTTACAATGGTCTACTATATTGATTGTCGAGGGACTCTCAATTGGAATGATTCCTGTGAAGTAGAATTCTGCCACTATTTTGATGTGTTTTGCCTTATATAAGAGCAAAAAATTTTCAGCCTAAACAACTAATTAAAGTCTAGCAAAACCCTAGATATTGTCCCTTCTCCAACAGAAATCATTCCTCTCATTTTTTCTACGAGAATATCCTGTATGATTTATGAATCAAATAAACCCCACAATACGAAATCATACACAATCATATTTAACCATGCTATATACACTTCATAATCATAATGACGTGGTTTCAACAATAAGTACATGCCTTATTGTCACTCGAATAAAGCGATAAACACGAGATGGTTCACTCGAATAAAGTCATGCTTTTTTTTTCTTTCTTTTAAACATGATTCGATTTAAATTGTATAAATCGATCAGATCAAACCGGGTTTAATAATTATAATGCGGACAATTCAATTTATTATTGTTGCTATAATAAACCGATTTTGTTTTAGTTTATTAAAAAATAAATTATTAACCGGTTTAATAAAAATATCAAATAATAACATGACATATGTAAACGACTTTAAAAAAAGACATTTTTAGTGTCTTTATTAAAGAGGTCTCCTTTTGCAATTACACACATTATATATAAAGAGTGGGAATGGTTATTCAAAGACTAGCATGCGTTGAAGTTATTCTTGAATCTGATTGGTCAGAATTTTTTATAAATAGATGAAAGATTGATGAAGAAAAGATTAGAACTTTACTTCAAAAAAACACTCAAGCACACTTACATCCCAGAGACTTTCTGAGTCTGTATTCGAGTCATTTTTCTATAAGCTTCATTCTACGTTTTTAAATTTTCATTTACATTTCCTGTAACCTTTATTTTTCTTCAAATTTATCTTTCGAACAACATTTAGTTTTCTTGTTTAATTTACGTTTCAGTACTTTATTTTCAATTTCAAAAATTCTTTGATCTAATCGAAAGCATTCTCCTGTTTCATTTAAATTCAATGCAATTTATTTCAAATTCAGTCAGTTTATTTTCAAGATTTATTTTGTTTATCTTTCATATTTTCTTTAGTTTTATTCAATCGAAAAGGTCCTTTGATGCACTTTAGAAAACTGATACTCACAGAGGAGTAGGTTTCGTTCCCAGACTACTAGATATCAAACCACTTTTGATTTGCTAAAAATCAATAAAACAAATTGACATGTCCAGTGGGACAGTTTAAAAATTTAAGTGTGTCAAATGATTATATGTTGTCATAATATATGCAATTAAAAACTGAAAGAATTGTACTCATGGCAGACGAGGTTTTGAATATTAATGGTGGTTCATCTGCAAGTGACACTATGCTAGTAGTTGCACAATCCTCGGCGAATGTTACTTCACGTCCGGAAGAAAATGTGTTGAATAAAAGTGTGGTGGTTACTAGTTCCCAAACAGGGAATAATGGGTGTAATACACGCCCACGTGGTAACACATTACAAACTCAGCTCCTAGTAACTGCTGGTTGGCCTCATTATGACCTCCTCCAGGTTACACTCCACCAATAGGTGGTTTTTCTCCTCCAATTCAATTTGGAAGCACAGTTGGGGCGAATAATGTTCAACCGTGGCAGCATTTTGACAACATGTCGATGAAATTCATCATGATTTGGTTAACTGGTTAACCCAACAAATGACTACAATCTTGAACCCTATGATGGTAGATCATGAGACAAAGTTTGAGTGGTTTGCTAGACAAGTAGAGTAGATCGCTCGAATTGTCGATTATGATGAGGGTGATAAGCAGAATATGGGAGGAAATTATGAGGGCATTGAAAATTTATTTAAAAATGAAAACGATGATGTACTCATGGGCAGGGAAAATTCTCGAATGGTTCGTTGTGGCCAAAATGCTGATGATGTGTTGGCTCGATTGCGAGTCAATCAAGGTGGTGAACGTTATCAGATCACAAGAATGGTCGAGGATGTGCTCAATAGGGTTGGATTCAATGTGGATTTTATGAATCAAATCTATTTTGTCTCTACTTTTCTTACTATTGTTCAAATGGCGGAAGTGCCTCGAGGGGTAAAAAAATCCTAAAATAGTCACAAAATTTGCTGGAGAAGTTGGTGAATCAACTATTGAGTATATTGCTCGATATTTGGTTGAGATAGGCAATTTGGCAAATGATGAAAATTTGAAAATGAAGTTCTTTCCTTTTTCGTTAACGAAGAATGTATTTACTTAGTTTTCAAATCTCAGGCCTAATTCGATGACAACTTGGACACAGTTGGAAAGTACTTTTCAGTCTCAATTTTATAGAGGAGAATTAAACATAACAGTTATCGACTTGGTGGCTTTAAAATGTGATGATGGAGAAACAATTGATGATTACATGATTCATTTAAAAAATGCTCGAAGTCGATGTTATGTATCTCTCCCTGAGAGTGAAGTAGTAAAGATGGCAACGATGGGGCTAGATTTTTATATGCATCAAAAGTTGCTTAATGTCCACATACCTGATTTGGCCCATTTGGCTGAAAGGATACGCCAGGTTGAAACTCTTAGGAAAGAAAAGGAGTAATATCAAAATGAGAGAAAATTAAAAAGTAAATCTTTTTCTCGAAAAGAGAAGGTGTCATATGTTGCAATGAAATCCTCAAGTGAGGAATCTGATTTCGAAGCGGAAGTCGATTTGGCTGAATTAAAGAAAGGACCACCTTATGTTTGTTCTTTACTTAAGAAAATTTCGAATTTTGATACACTAAGTGATTCGAAACATAAGAGTGGGAAGAAATACAGTTTTGATATTTCGAAATCAGATAAAATATTTGATGTATTGCTTAAAGATAAACAGTTAATCTTACCAGAAGGCAGGACTTTGCTTTCGATAAAAGATTTAAAGGGGAAACCCTATTGTAAGTTTTATCAAGCAACTAGCCATTAGACTAATAACTGTGTCTATTTTAAGGACTTGATAAAAGAAGCAATCACGGAAGGGAGGTTGAAATTCGATGATGGAAAGAAAGAAATGAAGGTTGATTCTAATCCTTTCAATGCTGGAGCTAGTTTTGCTAAACCATATTTTGATGTTAATATGGTTGGTTTCTCTTATGACTTCGATACTAGTCTAGGAGACTTCGAGTCTAGTGTTCGAGCGGTTTATCCTAGAGTTGGTGATAGGCTATTGGAGTTTTTAATGCAACAAAAATTGAAAGACCAGGACGTATCTCTATGTCCTCGATGTAATGTAGTATTTGATGCAAAAGCTATAGCAATTTTCGAGAAAGAAAGAATGAAGAAAGAGTTAGCTCATAAAGAAGAGCAAGTTCAACAGAGGCAACTAACTCAAAGAGTAAAGGGACAGAGTTCTGGTGTTCCTTAGAGAAATCTTTCTGCACCCTTGAGCCATTCGCAGGCTTTAAGTGTACAATGGATATGAAATTGCCGAGAATTTTGTAATAAAGATGTTCAATACAGGTGTAACCCACAATGGGGTCATCGAAGCCTCCCTCAAGGTCGTTATCCTTATTTCCGAGGTCGAGCCAGAAGAAACCAAAGAGGAAGGGGTGGACGTCAAATACCAAGGGTATCTCAAGGTGATTGAGTCAAGGGGGAAACTCCTTCTATTCATTCCCGGGTAGTAGTTCCGGTCGATGGGGAAACATACCCAAAAGAGATCCCATCTCTTGCTAAGCTTGATAAAGGCAAAGCTATGATGATAACCCCAGAGGTCAACAAAGAGAAAGATGATGATTTAGATGAAGAGTATTTCAAAGAGGGTGATGATGAGATGGTGAGTACCATTTCGATAATCCCAAATGAGTACTTTGAGGAATATAAGGGGAATCCATGTGAAGATTACGATGTAGAAGATGAAGAGATTTTCTCATTCATTCGATATGAGGATGAGCTGGGGTATTTCTAGAGGCCTACTAAAAAAAAAGTCTCATCTTCGGTCCCTGCATATCATAACTTCTATGAGTGGAATTAAGGTAAATAAGATTCTAATTGATGAGGGAGCGACAATAAATTTATTGCCAGAGAGAATGTTAATGAAAGTTGGAAAGCATCCTGATGATCTGATCCCAACCAACATTTATGTGACTGACTATAGTGGAGTTTCTACTCCTGCAAAGGGGTTAGTGACTCTTGTATGCAAGTTGGATCTTACGATCGAAATATTGTCTTTGTGGTTGTATCATCGAAAGCCAGTTATAATGCGTTATTGGAACACGATTGGATCCATAGTACTGGGACTATACTATCGACTGTGCATCAAAGTGTCCTTTTGTGGACAAATAAAGGGAAACTTAAAGTGATCAAGGCTGATTCGAGTTTATATGTTGAACAGCTGCATGTCGATTGCATGTCGATTTCAAGGTGTATAATGATAAACTAAAGCCTTTAAATGTCGACAAGGTGCTCAACTCCTTCAATTGTGAAAGTTGTTTCTTGACTTCAGAGGGTTTGAACATGAGGCTCCGTCATCCACAACTTGATGCTCCTTCGACTGGTTGGGATTGTTAATCTGCGTAGGTGGTGGTTCGAAGACATCTCTCCATGGCTGATGAAATAGATGTCTCTAATTACCTGTGTTATCAATCAGGCTGCTATTGATATAGTGATGAATCCACATTTCATGGTATTTATTTACTCTAATTGGGTGGATTTCATCAACTTTCCTTGCATTTATTCAATGAAATAGCATGCTTTTGTGTTCTCTCCCTAAATTGTACCTAATTGTGAAAACATATTTTTTAGGCCCTTAATTGCTAAATTTTATTTACTTTAATTCCATTTGATGCCTTGATGTATTTGCTGAGTGATTTCAGGCTTGTAAGGCAAATATTGAATTGAAGGAATGAAGAAAAATCATTTAAAAGTGGAGAATTCATGAAGAAATGAAGTTTGGAGCTTTTCAGCAAATGTGCATGCGCACAACCTTCTGTGCGTACGCACAAGTGGAAAAATTAGCAAATGTGCGTATGCACAGGTGCCAGTACATGACCTCATTTAATATAATTCACTGGCAGCAAATTTTGGGCCTCCAGAATCCAATCCGACTCATTTCTGAAGCTATTTCAACCCTAATTCAAGAGGAGGCAATGAGAGGGCAATTAGGTTTAACTTTAGTAAAATGTTTTAGGTTATTCTAGAGAGAGAAGCCCTCTCTTCTCTCTGGAATTAGGATAGATTTAGTTAATTTTCTCTTAGATTGATGCTTTAATTCTTGTCTTGATTTAGTTTCTTTACTATTTCTTCTTCTAGCTTCTTACTTCTTTTAGTTTTACTTGTTATTCCTTTTATTTGGTTATTTTATTGTAATGAACTCTTGTTAATTTGAATTTCTATTAATGCAATTTCATGTTTCTTTATTTATTGTTATTTAATTGAGTTATTATTATTATTTTCTTGCTTTTGCTAGCTTTAGAATTTATTATTATTGTAATTTAATATGTTTTTATTTTCATGCACACCAAGTGTTTGATAAAATGCTTGGTGATGCGTGAGCATCTTCTCTATCTTTTCCTAGTGAATTTGCATTCAAATTGTTGAGTTCAATCAAAATTTAAATACCTTTTAGCCACTATGAATGCTACTTTGATTTGTGTACAATTCTATTTATTTCAGGTAGCATTTGGATGGATTCGACGGAGTTTTGTACCAGAAAGGGAAGAAAGCAAATGATGTTGTCAACCCCTACCTCTTTGCACTCAACCAGGAATAAGTTGAGCTACAGAGGTCTAATTGACGTGGTTCTAGCGGCATTGGAAAGCTAACTTCTAGGGATTTCCAACGATGTATAATAGTGCACACTTCTTCTCCAGCAAACTCTGCCCACTCCACGTTGAACTTGGCCCCTGCCAAGTTCAGCGTGGATTTGAAAACTCCCAGGGAAGCACACGCCACATCCCACGCTGAACTTGGGAAAAGCGTGAATCAATACTGCCTCCTCTACACTGAACTTGAAGTTTCCTGGTGCACGAAATTGTGATCACACTTTTCACAACTCCTCACAACTAACCAGCAAGTGCATTGGGTCATCCAAGTAATACCTTACGTGAGTAAGGGTCGATCCCACGGAGATTGTCGGCTTGAAGCAAGCTATGGTCATCTTGTAAATCTCAGTTAGGCGGATTCAAATGGTTACGAGGTTTTGATAATTAAAAGATAAATAAAACATAAAATAAAATAAGATACTTATGTGATTCATTGGTGGGAATTTCAGATAAGCGTTTGGAGATGCTTTGTTGCTTCTGAGCCTCTGCTTTCCTATTGTCTTCTTCTAACCATGCGTGCTCCCTTCCATGGCAAGCTGTATGATCCTCTCGGATGAAAAATACCAGGTACGGTTTCTGCACGGCTAAACAACTGTCGGATTTCTCGTCTCGGATGAAAAATACCAGGTATAGCTACCGCACGGCTAATCATCTGTCGGTTCTCACTAGCGTCGGAATAGGATCTCTCTATCATTTTGCACACTGTCACTGCGCCCAACATTCACAAGTTTGAAGCTCGTCACAGTCATCCCTTCCCAGATCCTACTCGGAATACCACAGACAAGGTTTAGACTTTCTGAATCTCAGGAATGCTGCCAATTGGTTCTAGCCTATACCACGAAGATCCTAATCTCACGGACTCGGTCCGTGAATTAGAGACCCAAGATAATATACTCCGGCTGTCGTCCAATGACTACGTTGAACATCATGTAGACTGCTTGTGGTTGTCAGGCACGCGGATCTTGGCTAAGCGAGTAATGAAGATAGTGGGTGATTGTCACGGGTCACCTCTTCATTCTGACTTAACTGAATTAAGTACGAGAGTATATCTTGGAGAAAAATTAGGCGTGAATTGAAAGAGAAATAATAGTACTTGCATTAATTCATGAAGAACAGCAGAGCTCCGCACCTTAATCTATGAGGTGTAGAAACTCCACCGTAGAAAATTACATAAGAGAAAAAGGTCTGGGCGTGGCCGAATGGCCAGCCTTCAAATGTTCCAAGTCTAAGGACTAAACGTCTAGAGCTCCTCAGGTTCGATTACAATAGTAAAAAGTGCTATTTATACTAAACTAGTTACTAGGGATTACAGAAAATAAGTAACTAAGTGCAGATAGTGCAGAAATCCACTTTGGGGCCCACTTGGTGTGTGCTTGGGCTGATCTTTGAAGCTTTCACATGTATAGGCTATTCCTAAAGTTAAACGCCATCTTGGGTGCTAGTTTGGGCGTTTAACTCCAGTTCTGGTGCCAGTTCCGGCGTTTTAGTCCAGAAAAGGGTCTCTGGCCGGAGTTTAGACGCCAGTTTGAGTCATCAAACCTCGGGCAAAGTATGAACTATTATATATTGATGGAAAGCCCAAGATGTCTACTTTCCAACACAATTGAGAGCGCGCCAATTGGGCTTCTGTAGCTCCAGAAAATTCACTTCGAGTGCAGGAGGGTCAGAATCCAACAGCATCTGTAGTCCTTTTTCAGCCTCTGAATAAGATTTTTGCTCAGGTCCCTTAATTTCAGCCAGAAAATACCTGAAATTACAGAAAAATACACAAACTCATAATAAAGTCCAGAAATGTGATTTTTGCATCAAAACTAATAAAAATATAATAAAAAGTAATTAAAATATAATAAAAATATAATAAAAAGTAATTAAAACATACTAAAAACTATGTAAAAATAATGCCAAAATGGTATAAATTATCCGCTCATCATTTCCCAAGTTCAGCGTAGACCTCAACATCTCAAGTGGTCCCCATATACGCCCAAGAGCTTGCACGAATGATTAAGTAATTTTGATTAAATTTGTATTTTATTTTAAAATAGGAAAATATATTATTTTAGTTTTAGAAAATATATTTTACATTAATTAGGATTATATATAAAAGGAAAAAGAATCAGTCCTTCGGGTTTTTCTCTTCTCTTTGACCTCATTCCGCAATTTACAGTTTTTCAGAATCCTAGTTTTCTCTCTGAACCATGAGCAACTAAACCTCCACTGTTAAGGTTAGGAGCTCTGTCTATTGTATGGATTGATACTATTATTTTTCTATTTTAATTCATGTACTGATTTATAATTCAAGAATTGTTTTCGTTCTTTATCTTATGAATTTGGGTGGAACGGAAGTATGACCCTCTTTCTAATTGAGTTCTTGTATAACTTGGAAGAGCTCTTTACTTGAACAACAACTTGAAAACAATTTCTCCTAAACTTCTAATTATCTGGACTTAATGGGATATGTGACATATAATCCTTTAATATTTGGGTAATTAGTATTTCTGTGGCATATAAACTAGAATTGAACTTCACCCTCTAATTGGAATTAAGTGACAAAGGAATTGGCGGTTGATAAATTTTAGAGGAGACTAAAAAGGTCTAAAGAATTAGGGTTTAGTCACATACAGTTTGCCATGAATTAAATCTTGCATGATTAAAATAGTTAGTAAGAAAAGTCAATATGGAAAATAGATATTTCTGAAGCCTTAACTGTTTCTCCATATATTATTCACACTTGTTTACTTCTTGTTTCTGATTTCCTGAATTACTGTTTAATGCGTTTGAAAGTTAAAACACGATTTTCTGTTTGTTGGACTAAGCCAATCACTCAATCATTGTTGCTTGATCCATCAATCCTCGAGGGATCGACCCTCATTCACCAGAGGTACTACTTGGTACGACCCGGTGCACTTGCCGGTTAATTTGTGAACTTTAAATTCCGCACCACTTGGCTTAGTTTAATTTAGTTTTTCACACTCTTGGCTTAGAATTGAGGACTTAAGTGACCTTGAGTCATTGATGTCCATTCTTGATTGATATATTAGGGTAGTTAATTAATTTGGTTTCCATTGATGCTAGTCTTTCACTAAGTTAATTAGTGAGTTGACTAAGACTTATAGATTGAGATTAATTATGCCTATTTGACTTATTCTCGATGTTAGGGTTGACTAAGTAGGATTGACTCTTCATAATCATCATGTGTTTGTGGTCAATGGCTAGGATAGGTAACCTTGACTCTCAATCCTTGTCAAGAGGTTCCTTAGCACCTCAATTTTCCTTTCTTTTGCTTAATTGCCTTGATTTTGATTCCTTTTGATATTTAGTTATTGTTTGCTTATTTAATTTCTTGTCATTTACATTTCGTGCATCTTGCAATCTCAACCCCCATTTTCTCATAGCTAATAATTGATCACTCTATTGCAATTCCTAGGGAGAACGACCCAAGACTTAAAACCCCGATTATTTTGTATTGATTGTGACATCTTTGAATTAAACTTTGATGTTGGGATTCCATTGCCGGTTTGGAATATGCTATCAACGAAGAAGTTCTCTTTTTTAGAGTGAAATTATAAATCGGCACAAATCTTATCCATCAAGTTTTTGGCGTCGTTGCCGGGGATTTGATGAATCCATATTTCATGGTATTTATTTGCTCTAATTGGGTGGATTTCATCAACTTTCCTTACATTTATTCAATAAAATAGCATGCTTTTGTGTTCTCTTCCTAAATTGTGCCTAATTGTGAAAACATGCTTTTTAGGCCCTTAATTGCTAAATTTTATTTACTTTAATTCCATTTGATACCTTGATGTGTTTGTTGAGTGATTTTAGGTTTGTAAGGCAAAGATGGGATTGAAGGAATCAAGAAAAAGCAAGTAAAAGTGGAGAATTCATGAAGAAATGAAGTTTGGAGCTTTTTAGCAAATGTGCGTGCGGACAACCTTTTGTGCGTCCACACAAGTAGAAAAATTAGTAAGTGTGCGTATGCACAATTGCCAGCACGTGACCTCATTTAATACAATTCGCTGGCAGCAAATTTTGGGCCTCCAGAACCGAATCTAACTCATTTCTAAAGCTATTTCAACCCTAATTCAAGAGGAAGCAAGGGGAGGGCAATTAGTTTTAGGTTTAGTAAAATGATTTAGGTTATTCTAGAGAGAGAAGCCCTCTCTTCTCTCTAGAATTAGGAAAGATTTAGTTAATTTTCTCTTAGATTGATGCTTTAATTCTTGTCTTGATTTAGTTTCTTTACTATTTCTTTTTCTAGCTTCTTACTTTTTTTAGTTTTACTTGTTATTCCTTTTATTTGGTTATTTTATTGTAATGAACTCTTGTTAATTTGAATTTCTATTAATGCAATTTCATGTTTCTTTGTTTATTGTTATTTAATTGAGTTGTTATTATTATTTTCTTGCTTTTGCTAGCTTTAGAATTTATTATTATTGCACTTTAATATGCTTTTATTTTCATGCACACCAAGTATTTGATAAAATGCTTGGCTTAGTTTTAGTGTAGTTTTTCACACTCTTGGCTTGGAATTGAGGACTTAGGTGACCTTGAGTCATTGATGTCCATTCTTGATTGATATATTAGGGTAGTTAATTAATTTGGTTTCCATTGACGCTAGTCTTTCACTATGACGCTAGTCTTTCACTAAGTTAATTAGTGAGTTGATTAGGACTTATGGATTGAGATTAATTATGCCTATTTGACTTATCCTTGAGGTTAGGGTTGACTAAGTAAGATTGACTCTTCATAATCATCATGTGTTTGTGGTCAATGGCTACGATAGGTAACCTTGACTCTCAATCCTTGTCAAGAGGTTCCTTAGCACCTCAATTTTCCTTTCTTTTGCTTAATTGCCTTGAGTTTGATTCCTTTTGATATTTTATTATTGTTTGCTTATTTAATTTCTTGTCATCTACATTTCGTGCATCTTGCAATCTCAACCCCCATTCCCTCATAGCCAATAATTGACAACTCTATTGCAATTCATAGGGAGAACGATCTGGGACTTAAAACTCCCTGTTATTTTATGTTGATTGTGACATCTTTGAATTAAACTTTGATGTTGGGATTCCATTGCCGGTTTGGACTATGTTATCAACGAAGAAGTTCTCTTTTCTAGAGTGAAATTCTAAATCGGCACAATTCCTATCCATCAAATTTTTGGCGCCGTTGACAGGGATGTAATGAATCCATATTTCATGGTATTTATTTGCTCTAATTGGGTGGATTTCATCAACTTTTCTTGCATTTATTCAATGAAATAGCATGTTTTTGTGTTCTCTCCCTAAATTATGCCTAATTGTGAAAGCATGCTTTTTAGGCCTTTAATTGCTAAATTTTATTTACTTTAATTCCATTTGATTCCTTGATGTGTTTGTTGAGTGATTTCAGGCTTGTAAGGCAAAGATTAGATTGAAGGAATGAAGAAAAAGCATGTAAAAGTGGAGAATTCATGAATAAATGAAGTTTGGAGCTTTTCAGCAAATGTGCGTATGCACAACCTTTTGTGCATACGCAAAAGTAGAAAAATTAGCAAGTGTGCGTATGTACACAACTGTGCATACGCATAGGTGCCAGCACATGACCTCATTTAATGCAATTCGCTGGCAGCAAATTTTGGGTCTCTAGAACCGAATCCAAATAATTTCTAAAGCTATTTCAACCTTAATTCAAGAGGAGGCAAGAGGAGGGAAATTAGGTTTAACTTTAGTAAAATGTTTTAGGTTATTCTAGAGAGAGAAGCCCTCTCTTCTCTCCAGAATTAGGATATATTTAGTTAATTTTCTATTAGATTGATACTTTAATTCTTGTCTTGATTTAGTTTCTTTACTATTTCTTCTTCTAGCTTCTTACTTCTTTTAGTTTTACTTGTTATTCCTTTTATTTGGTTATTTTATTGTAATATACTCTCGTTAATTTGAATTTCTATTAATGCAATTTCATGTTTCTTTGTTTATTGTTATTTAATTGAGTTATTATTACTATTTTCTTGCTTTTGCTAGCTTTAGAATTTATTATTATTGCAATTAAATATGCTTTTATTTTCATGCACACCAAGTATTTGATAAAATGCTTGGCTTAGTTTTAGTGTAGTTTTTTACACTCTTGGCTTGGAATTGAGGACTTAGGTGACCTTGAGTCATTGATGTCCATTCTTGATTGATATATTAGGGTTGTTAATTAATTTGGTTTCCATTGACGCTAGTCTTTCACTAAGTTAATTAGTGATTTGACTAGGACTTATGGATTGAGATTAATTATGCCTATTTGACTTATCCTCGATGTTAGGGTTGACTACGTAAGATTGACTCTTCATAATCATCGTGTGTTTGTGGTCAATGGCTACGATAGGTAACCTTGACTCTCAATCCTTGTCAAGAGGTTCCTTAGCACCTCAATTTTCCTTTCTTTTGCTTAATTGCCTTGAGTTTGATTCCTTTTGATATTTAGTTATTGTTTGCTTATTAAATTTCTTGTCATCTACATTTCGTGCATCTTGCAATCTCAACCCCCATTCCCTCATAGCCAATAATTGACCACTCTATTGCAATTCCTAGGGAGAACAACCCGGGACTTAAAACTCTCAGTTATTTTATGTTGATTGTGACATCTTTGAATTAAACTTTGATGTTGGGATTCCATTGCCGGTTTGGACTATGTTATCAAAGAAGAAGTTCTCTTTTCTAGAGTGAAATTCTAAATCGGCACAATTCCTATCCATCAAGTTTTTGGCACCGTTGACAGGGATGTAATGAATCCACATTTCATGGTATTTATTTGCTCTAATTGGGTGGATTTCATCAACTTTTCTTGCATTTATTCAATGAAATAGCATGTTTTTGTGTTCTCTCCCTAAATTGTGCCTAATTATGAAAGCATGCTTTTTAGGCCTTTAATTGCTAAATTTTATTTACTTTAATTTCATTTGATTTCTTGATGTGTTTGTTGAGTGATTTCAGGCTTGTAAGGCAAAGATTAGATTGAAGGAATGAAGAAAAAGAATGTAAAAGTGGAGAATTCATGAAGAAATGAAGTTTGGAGCTATTCAGCAAATGTGCGTATGCACAACCTTCTGTGCGTACGCACAAGTAGAAAAATTAGCAAGTGTGCGTATGTACACAACTGTGCATATGCATAGGTGCCAGCACATGACCTCATTTAATGCAATTCACTGACAGCAAATTTTGGGGCTCTAGAACCGAATCCAACTCATTTCTAAAGCTATTTCAACCCTAATTCAAGAGAAGGCAAGAGGAGGGAAATTAGGTTTAGCTTTAGTAAAATGTTTTAGGTTATTCTAGAGAGAGAAGCCCTCTCTTCTCTCCAGAATTAGGATATATTTAGTTAATTTTCTCTTAGATTGATGCTTTAATTCTTGTCTTGATTTAGGTTCTTTACTATTTCTTTTTCTAGCTTCTTACTTCTTTTAGTTTTACTTGTTATTCCTTTTATTTGGTTATTTTATTGTAATATACTCTCGTTAATTTGAATTTCTATTAATGCAATTTTATGTTTCTTTGTTTATTGTTATTTAATTGAGTTGTTATTACTATTTTCTTGCTTTTGCTAGCTTTAGAATTTATTATTATTGCAATTTAATATGCTTTTATTTTCATGCACACCAAGTATTTGATAAAATGCTTGGCTTAGTTTTAATGTAGTTTTTCACACTCTTGGCTTGGAATTGAGGACTTAGGTGACCTTGAGTCATTGATGTCCATTCTTGATTGATATATTAGGATAGTTAATTAATTTGGTTTCCATTGACGCTAGTCTTTCACTATGACGCTAGTCTTTCACTAAGTTAATTAGTGAGTTGATTAGGACTTATGGATTGAGATTAATTATGCCTATTTGACTTATCCTTGAGGTTAGGGTTGACTAAGTAAGATTGACTCTTCATAATCATCATGTGTTTGTGGTCAATGGCTACGATAGGTAACCTTGACTCTCAATCCTTGTCAAGAGGTTCCTTAGCACCTCAATTTTCCTTTCTTTTGCTTAATTGCCTTGAGTTTGATTCCTTTTGATATTTAGTTATTGTTTGCTTATTTAATTTCTTGTCATTTACATTTCGTGCATCTTGCAATCTCAACCCATATTCCCTCATAGCCAATAATTGATCACTCTATTGCAATTCATAGGGAGAACGACCCAGGACTTAAAACTCCTGGTTATTTTGTGTTGATTGTGACATCTTTGAATTAAACTTTGATGTTGGGATTCCATTGCCATTTTGGAATATGCTATCAACGAAGAAGTTCTCTTTTTTAGAGTAAAATTCTAAATCGGCACAAATCCTATCCATCAAGTTTTTGGCGTCGTTGCCGGGGATGTGATTAATCCATATTTCATGGTATTTATTTGCTCTAATTGGGTGGATTTCATCAACTTTTCTTGCATTTATTCCATGAAATAGCATGCTTTTGTGTTCTCTCCTTAAATTGTGCCTAATTGTGAAAACATACTTTTTGTGCCCTTAATTGCAAAAATTTATTTACTTTAATTCCATTTGATGCCTTGATGTATTTTTGAGTGATTTTAGGTTTGTAAGGCAAAGATTGGATTGAAGGAATGGAGAAAAAAGCAAGTAAAAGTGGAGAATTCATGAAGAAATGAAGTTTGGAGCTTTTTAGCAAATGTGCGTGCGCACAACTATGTGTGCGCACAACTATGTGTGCGTACGCACAAGTGAGAGTCAGCAAGTGTGCGTGTGGACAACCTTTTGTGCATACACACAAGTGGAAAAATTAGTAAGTGTGCGTATGCACAGGTGCCAGCACGTGATCTCATTTAATGCAATTCACTGGCAGCAAATTTTGGGCCTCCAGAACCGAATCTAACTCATTTCTATAGCTATTTCAACCCTAATTCAAGAGGAAGCAAGAGGAGGGCAATTAGGTTTAGGTTTAGTAAAATGATTTAGGTTATTCTAGAGAGAGAAGCCCTCTCTTCTCTCTAGAATTATGATAGATTTAGTTAATTTTCTCTTAGATTGATGCTTTAATTGTTGTCTTGATTTAGTTTCTTTACTATTTCTTCTTCTAGCTTCTTACTTCTTTTAGTTTTACTTGTTATTCCTTTTATTTGGTTATTTTATTATAATGAACTCTTGTTAATTTGAATTTCTATTAATGCAATTTCATGTTTCTTTGTTTATTGTTATTTAATTGAGTTGTTATTATTATTTTCTTGCTTTTGCTAGCTTTAGAATTTATTATTATTGCAATTTAATATGCTTTTATTTTCATGCACACCAAGTATTTGATAAAATACTTGGCTTAGTTTTAGTGTAGTTTTTCACACTCTTGGCTTGGAATTGAGGACTTAGGTGACCTTGAGTCATTGATGTCCATTCTTGATTGATATATTAGAGTAGTTAATTAATTTGGTTTCCATTGACGCTAGTCTTTCACTAAGTTAATTAGTGAGTTGACTAGGACTTTTGGATTGAGATTAATTATGCCTATTTGACATATCCTTGATGTTAGGGTTGACTATGTAAGATTGACTCTTCATAATCATCGTGTGTTTGTGGTCAATGGCTACGATAGGTAACCTTGACTCTCATTCATTGTCAAGAGGTTCCTTAGCACCTCAATTTTCCTTTCTTTTGCTTAATTGCCTTGAGTTTAATTCCTTTTGATATTTAGTTATTGTTTGCTTATTTAATTTCTTGTCATCTACATTTCGTGCATCTTGCAATCTCAACCCCATTCCCTCAAAGCCAATAATTGACTACTCTATTGCAATTTCTAGGGAGAATGACCTGGGACTTAAAACTCCCAGTTGTTTTATGTTGATTCTGACATCTTTGAATTAAACTTTGATGTTGGGATTCCATTGCCGGTTTGGACTATGCTATCAACGAAGAAGTTCTCTTTTCTAGAGTGAAATTCTAAATCGGCATAATTCCTATCCATCAAGTTTTTGGCGCCGTTGACAGGGATGTGATGAATCTACATTTCATGGTATTTATTTGCTCTAATTTGGTGGATTTCATCAACTTTCCTTGCATGTATTCAATGAAATAGCATGTTTTTGTGTTCTCTCCCTAAATTGTGCCTAATTATGAAAGCATGCTTTTTAGGCCCTTAATTGCTAAATTTTATTTACTTTAATTCCATTTGATGCCTTGATGTGTTTGTTGAGAAATTTCAGGCTTGTAAGGAAAAGATTAGATTGAAGGAATGAAGAAAAAGCATGTAAAAGTGGAGAATTCATGAAGAAATGAAGTCTGGAGCTTTTCAGCAAATGTGCGTGTGCACAACCTTCTGTGCGTACGCACAAGTAGAAAAATTAGCAAGTGTGCGTATGTACACAACTGTGCGTACGCACAGGTTCCAACACGTGACCTCATTTAATGCAATTCGCTGGCAGCAAATTTTGGGCCTCTAGAACCGAATCCAACTCATTTCTAAAGCTATTTCAACCCTAATTCAAGAGGAGGCAAGAGGAGGGCAATTAGGTTTAGCTTTAGTAAAATATTTTAGGTTATTCTAGAGAGAGAAGCCCTCTCTTCTCTCTAGAATTAGGATATATTTAGTTAATTTTCTCTTAGATTGATGCTTTAATTCTTGTCTTGATTTAGTTTCTTTACTATTTCTTCTTCTAGCTTCTTACTTCTTTTAGTTTTACTTGTTATTCCTTTTATTTAGTTATTTTATTGTAATGAACTCTTGTTAATTTGAATTTCTATTAATGCAATTTCATGTTTCTTTGTTTATTGTTATTTAATTGAGTTGTTATTATTATTTTCTTGCTTTTGCTAGCTTTAGAATTAATTATTATTGGAATTTAATATGCTTTTATTTTCATGCACACCAAGTATTTGATAAAATGCTTGGTTTAGTTTTAGTGTAGTTTTTCACACACTTGGCTTAGAATTGAGGACTTAGGTGACTTTGAGTCATTGATGTCCATTCTTGATTGATATATTAGGGTAGTTAATTAATTTGGTTTCCATTGACGCTAGTCTTTCACTAAGTTAATTAGTGAGTTGACTAGGACTTATGAATTGAGATTAATTATGCCTATTTGACTTATTCTCGATATTAGGGTTGACTAAGTAGGATTGACTCTTCATAATCATCGTGTATTTGTGGTCAATGGCTAGGATAGGTAACCTTGGCTCTCAATCCTTGCCAAGAGGTTCCTTAGCACCTCAATTTTCCGTTCTTTTGCTTAATTGCCTTGAGTTTGATTCCTTTTGATATTTAGTTAATGTTTGCTTATTTAATTTCTTGTCATTTACATTTCGTGCATCTTGCAATCTCAACCCCCATTCTCTCATAGCCAATAATTGATCACTCTATTGCAATTCCTAGGGAGAACGACCCGGGACTTAAAAACGCCCAGTTATTTTGTGTTGATTGTGACATCTTTGAATTAAACTTTGATATTGGGATTCCATTGCCGGTTTGGACTATGTTATCAACGAAGAAGTTCTCTTTTCTATAGTGAAATTCTAAACCAGCACAATTCCTATCCATCAAGTTTTTGGTGCCGTTGCCGGAGAGTTGCAATGTGTGCTTATTATTGGCTATTGTGCTTATGTGAATATTGTGAATAGCTTGTTTTTGGTTGATTATTTGTTTGCTTTTGTTAGTTGTTAGGAGTTTGTTTTAGTTTCTCTTGTTAGCTTTTGTTTTTTATTTCCTCTTTACTCTATGAATTCTCACCTTTTTGGCTTGGAGTTTGGTTGTTATGATGTTGTAGGAAGTGAAAACCTCAATAATGGAATGCATCATGAGTTGTGGGATCAATTGAGTGAGGAGCCATATGCTTCTAGGCAACCCTCTTGGCAAGAACCTCCTCCATATCCTTATAGCTACTTTCCACCTCTTGATGCACACCAATACAACCCAAACCCTCAACATTATGATCACCCTCACTCACAAGCCACATCACACTATCACCAAACACCTCCACATGAGCCTAACCTATACCCACCATACGATCAACCTTATGTGCCTCATGAACAACCTTATGAACCATACTTAGAGCCACCACAATTCCAACACCAATACCCTACACCACCTCAATACTCTCATCAATGTCAAACCACCTTCAACATATGAGGACCTTCTCCCACATGATGAACCTCCTTTTTTTCCACAACCTTCAACGGAGGAAGCACTTCAATTCTTCCTTCAAGAGCAAGAAGAGTACCAAAAGAGGCAAGACAACATCATGGCTACCTTAGCCGGAGCCCTATCTCACTTAGCCTCACTACACTCTTCCAACAATTCAAGTACTTCCATTGATGAAAGTGAAGTATTAACTTCAATTGAAGCATGTGGAGTGGAGGAGAGTTTGGAACTCCAAGGGAAAGAGGATGGGTTGAATAATGAGTTACAAATAGAGAAGGTTGAATTCAAGGAATTAGAAGAAGTGGTTAAAGAATTTGAAGATGTAGAGATCATACAAGAAGAGAAAAAGGGATTGGAACCCACATTGCCATTTGCCAAAGCTATTTGAAGTCCCTCCTCCTAAGTCACTATCACCTCCTTCATTTAAGTGGGTAACATTCTTAACCTTAAGCTTCCTTATCCCACTTGAGTATGGTTTAATTGAAAATGATAGTCAACTTAGGAATATTTGTGGATTGGGAAATAAAGAAAAATTAGGTAGTGGTTGGAAACATGATCCTAGGTTCATAGAAGTTGAGTCTTTGAAGTTTTGCTTTAATGGTTGGTGTAATTCTCAAGTAAGTAGATCTTGGAGGGTGTTTGAATGCTTGAGTGAGAACTCTAATTGCTTGCCACCTGGATGAAATCACATGAGTCAATAAGAAGATTGGGTGCACAAGATTTGGGATACCGGAGGCTATTGGAGAAGCAAACATTGGTGGGGATTCAAGGAAGAATTCAAGCACAAGCCACTATAGCAAAAGCTTCATTTAATTATCTAACTTAAAGACAATAAATGAAAGTGCTAGGTGGGAGACACCCCACCATGGTAACACCTTCCTAACCTCTCTTTGTATATAGTTTCAATTCATTGCATTTTGTTTCTTGTAGATAGCTTAGGTTTAGTTTAGTTTCAAGCTTAGTTTGATTAGATTTTAGTTTTGGTCATGTGTTTTTGAGGAATAAGATGTTTTGGGGTTGAAACCCTTTTGTTGAGCTCAAGTTTCGTGCCTTAGAGCTCTAAATTTTTTTTGAAAAAAATAGAGCATGTGCGTGTGCACACATCTGTGCGTACGCACACCTCCCCAAAATCTGCATCCTGTGCATACGCACCCATCTATGCGTACGCACACTCATTAACCCCCCTTTGTTGGGAGCGCTTACACACCTTGTTCGTTAACATCCCCCTCTTTTTGCCTCTTGTGCATACGCACAGATGTCAAATTTTGACATTTCATATTTTAAAAAAAAGAGCTCTCTGTGCACGCGCACAGATCAGTGCACACGCACACTCCTTATCACCTCTTCTGCCCGGGACGCTCGCACCAGCTTGTGCATGTGCACCCTAACCTTTTTTTCCCTTTTGTGTGTACACACTTTTATGTGTGCGCACATACCTCACCTTGCTGAAAAAAAAATTCTTTGTGTGCGTATGCACACATGTGTGCGCACGCACAAACCGATTCACACCTATTGCCCGGAGCGCTCGCACATACTTGTGCGTATGCACACCCCCATTCTACACCTTTTGTGCGTACACACGGCCCTTTGTGCATACGCACGACTCTGTTCTCACACCACCCTACTTCTTTTTTTCTTTTCTCTCCATTTCTTCTCTTCTTTTTCCTTCTCCTCTCTTCTTTCCCTCCTCCAACCACCATCCACCACTATCATTCATCACCCACTATGATCTTTTTTAGTTAGTTGGTTACTTAATTAGTTAGTTAGTTTGTTAGTTAGTTATTTAGTTTAATTCTCTGTTTAATTTTCTATTTTGGTGCTAAGTGTTAGATGATTAAGTTAACCTGTTGATTCTGTGAGATATTGCTGCTGAATTATTGATATTATTATTGCTATTTATTGTTGGATATCTTCATTGAGGTCATACTTTGTTGCTTGGTATCGAGTTTTGAATGTTGAATATTTGCACATACCAAGTACTTATGACATTGCCTTCATGAATCTTGTTGGATTTCTAAATTGCATGTTCTAGCTAGCCACCATGTAATTGGATTTCATTATCTATCATTAGGCAATTTATTCTTAGTTTATGAATTTTTTTAGGTGATGCTTGTTATGATTGATTTTTATTTAAGTCACCTAGTTGATGCAATGAAATTAAGGAATTGTGAAATTGGATCATAAGCCCACCTAGTGACATTATTTGAGCTTTTTAAGCTTTGTGGACCATGCTTTCCATGTTTTCCACTTCATGTCAATTAGGTGTTGCAAACAAAATTTTCTTCATTATCTATTTCACAATTCCTTGATTCTTGCTTGAATACTTTTATGCTCCTTTGTTACTTATTTGTTTATTTTAACCTACAAGTTTCCTTTTTAAAGTATTTCAAGCACACTAGAATGAGTGAAGTGCATGTCTCTTTTGTGTAATTGTGACATAGCTTTCCATGCTAGTGTGTGTATTCTAAAGTGCGCAACTTAGAGTTCACACACTTGTTTCCTTCATGTCACAAACTTATTCACTCACTCATTTTAGTGATTCTTACCTCATTCCAACAATCTTTACTTCCTTACTTTTGTATCCACTCATCTTACTATCTTATTTTCTATTTTTCACGGATGAGTCACCATAAGCAACAAGGGAAGTGGGGAGAAAGAACACGTGGCAGCCGATTGATCCACCAGCTGAAGGTGGCAATCTGAAGTCGCCATACCCCCCTTGCTCATCTTTGCATGCACCGCGGACGGTGCAAACTTTTAAGTGTGGGGAGGTCGTCACTGATCAGCAATCTTGGGTGACAAATTCTAAATCCTAAACACTTTCGCATTTTATTTTTCTTAGTGTGAATGTATTTTAGAACTTTAATTGCATTTCCCTTAGTCTATTGCATTTTTTTGCATATATATAATAAGCTTAGTTAAAATGATGAAATTTTTCCAAGAAATTTATCTATAGGGCATTGATATCCTAATTGATTTGAGTTGATATTTGTTTGATTGAAACTTGCTTGAAATATATTGTGGAACATGTTTTTGAGCTAAGAACACATAAGCATGTGAGTTTTGAGTCTAATTGTGTGGTTGCATCATATAACCACTATTTTCATTCTTGTGTGCGCTATTCTCCTATGATTGCAATCTTTGATTTGCTTGATTCTTTATGTCTATTTTCTGATGTATATATGCATTTATATGATTGAGGCCATAATTTTATTTAGCTCACTTACCCAAATAGCCTACCCTTTTATCTTCCGTTGTTAACCAATTTTGATCCTATTTTAATCTCCTTTTGTTCTTAATTTTAACACATCACTACCCCTAAGTGAAAAATAATAAATACCCTTAATTTGGATCTTTGATTAGCTTATGCTAGTGAGAGTATGTATCATCTAAGTGTGGGGAAGTTGGAAACTTTGGTATTTGTACTTTTGTTGAAGATCTTGGGAATTGGGTACATACTCATGCATTAAATGTTTAAACCATATGCATTGATGCTCTTGTATATATTTTAGTTTGAAAAAAATGAAATGAAAAGGAGAAAAAGAAAAGAAAAATAAAAAGAAAAAAATATAGAAAAAGAAAAAAATAGAGAAAAAGAAAGCAACAAAAAGGGGACAAAATACCCCAAAGTAGAGTAATAATAACAATGCATATGGGATGTGAATTGAAGAGAATGTCTGAGTGTGTGAAAAAGTAAAGAATGGGTAGTTAGGTTTGCATTTGAATTGTATAGATTGTTACGTAGGTTAGGTGAGAGTTTAGGCTAATCGAAGATGCAAATTTCAAACTCACTTGACTATATATAACCCTACCTTAACCCTAGCCCCATTACAACCTTGTGAAAAGTCCTCATGATATTTGTATGTATGCATTGAATAACTGTTGATTGATAGATAATAAACAAATCTTACAAAGTATGATTAGAAGAGAATTGAGTGAATCAACCCCAAACACTTGAGTGATTAGAGTGTATACACATCCGGTGAGGGGTTCGATTGCTCAAATTCTATGTTTTCGCCTTTGATTATCTCCTTTCTTGCAAGTTGTTAACTTTTTTCAATAACTCAATTCAATTTTGAATTTGATTTAATTGCTTTAGCCCTTATGTTTATATATGTATTCTTGGAAATTGATTTATTTTGACTAAGTAGTTGCATTCATTTAGATAGATTGCATATAGGTAGTTTCCTTGCTTTGAATAAATATAATATCCCTCTCTTGTTTCTTTCTTGAGTTTAGCATGAGGACATGCTATTGTTTAATTGTGAGAATTTGATGAATCCATATTTTATGGTATTTATTTGCTCTAATTGGGTGGATTTCATCAACTTTCCTTGCATTTATTCAATGAAATAGCATGCTTTTGTGTTCTCTCCCAAAATTGTGCCTAATTGTGAAAATATGCTTTTTAGGCCCATAATTGCTAAATTTTATTTACTTTAATTCCATTTGATGCCTTGATGTATTTGTTGAGTGATTTCAGATTTGTAAGGCAAAGATTGGATTGAAGGAATGAAGAAAAAGCATGTAAAAGTGGAGAATTCATGAAGAAATGAAGTTTGGAGCTTTTCAGCAAATGTGTGTGCGAACAACCTTTTGTGCGTACACACAAGTGGAAAATTAGTAAGTGTGCGTACACACAGGTGCCAGCATGTGACCTCATTTAATGCAATTCGCAGCAAATTTTGGGCCTCCAGAACCCAATCCAACTCATTTCTGAAGCTATTTCAACCCTAATTTAAGAGGAGGCAAGGGGAGGGCAACTAGGTTTAGCTTTAGTAAAATGTTTTAGGTTATTCTAGAGAGAGAATCCCTCTCTTCTCTCTAGAATTAGGATAGATTTAGTGAATTTTCTCTTAGATTGATGCTTTAATTCTTGTCTTGATTTAGTTTCTTTACTATTTCTTCTAACTTCTTACTTCTTTTAGTTTTACTTATTATTCCTTTTATTTAGTTATTTTATTGTAATAAACTCTTGTTAATTTGAACTTTTATTAATGCAATTTCATGTTTTTGTATTTATTGTTATTTAATTGAGTTGTTATTATTATTTTCTTGCTTTTGGTAGCTTTAGAATTTATTATTATTGTAATTTAATATGCTTTTATTTTCATGCATACCAAGTATTTGATAAAATACTTGGCTTAGTTTTAGTACAGTTTTTTACACTCTTGGCTTGGAATTGAGGACTTAGGCGACCTTGAGTCATTGATGTCCATTCTTGATTGATATATTAGGGTAGTTAATTAATTTGGTTTCCATTGACGCTAGTCCTTCACTAAGTTAATTAGTAAGTTGACTAGGACTTATGGATTGAGATTAATTATGCCTATTTGACTTATCCTTGATGTTATGGTTGACTAAGTAGGAATGACTCTTCATAGTCATCATGTGTTTGTGGTCAATGGATAGGATAGGTAACCTTGACTCTTAATCCTTGCCAAGAGGTTCTTTAGCACCTCAATTTTCCTTTCTTTTGTTTAATTGCCTTAAGTTTGATTCCTTTTGATATTTAGTTATTGTTTGCTTATTTAATTTCTTGTCATTTACATTTCGTGTATCTTGCAATCTCAACCCCCATTCCCTCATAGCCAATAATTAATCACTCTATTCTAATTCCTAGGGAGAACGACCCGGGACTTAAAACTCCCGGTTATTTTGTGTTGTTGTGACATCTTTGTATTAAACTTTGATGTTGGAATTCTATTATCGGTTTGGACTATGCTATGAACGAAAAAGTTCTCTTTTCTAGAGTGAAATTTTAAACCGGCACAAATCCTATCCATCATATAGCCAAAGCCCATTGTACTAAAAATGATTCAATTGGTGATCTGGTTTATAATAAAGTTTGTTTCATTTCAAATGAGCTTGTTAATTTATCTTTTGATTGCATTTATGATTTGGAGCCTTTGGATTTTGAGAAATATTTAGTAAAAGATGATGATGTTGTAAAAAATTTCGAGTGACAAGATCGATCCTTTTGAAGAAATTGATTTAGTATTTGATAACGATGTTTGACTTACTTACGTTTGTATGAATCTTGGTGAACCATTTCGAACAAAGTTGTCAAGTCTTTCACTTGAATATAAAGACTGTTTTGCTTGAGATTATTATGAGATGCCTGGTCTCGATCATTTCCTTGTTGAACATCGATTAGCATTGAAACTATTTGCTCGACCAGTAAGGCAAACAACTCGACGTTTTGCTCCTAAAATCAATAAAAAGATTAAAGAGGAAATTAAACGATTGATTAAAGAAAAATTCATTCAAACTGCTTGTTATGTTGAATGAGTATCGAATATTGTTCCAGTAATGAAAAAGAATCGAAAGTTGCAAGTATGTATTGATTTTCGGGATTTAAGCAACACTACTCCAAAGGATGAATACTTTATGCTCGTCGCAAATATGTTAATCAATTCTGCAGCAGGAAATGAGATCTTAAGTTTTATGGACGGCTATTCGGGATATAACCAAATTTTTATCGTAGAGGATGATGTGTCAAAAATTGCCTTTCGGTACCCTAGGGTATTAGGGACATATGAGTGAGTAGTGATGCCGTTTGGTTTGAAAAAATGCTGGTGCAATATAACAACGTGCCATGAATACTATTTTTTGTGAATTTATTGAAAAATTCATGGAAGTTTATATCGATGATGTTATGGTTAAATCGAATTCGGTGAATCAACATCTTGATCATTTTCGGCAGGCATTTAATATGATGCGAAGAAAAGGGTTGAAGATGAATCATTTGAAGTGCGCATTTGGTGTGTCTGCAAAAAATCTCCTAGAATTGGTTGTTCAAAAAAAAAAAAAAAAGAATTGCTATTGATAAAAATAAAGCTAACGCAATCCTGGACTTGCCTCCTTCTAAATCGAAAAACGAAGTGCAGTATTTTCTTGGAAAATTTAATTACCTTCGACGATTTAATCAAATCTTTCTGGTCAAACTCAAATATTTGCATCTTTAGTTTAGCTTAAAAATGAATCACAATATGAATAGACAGAAGAACATCAAAAAGCATTTGAATCGGCCAAAGCTTACTTGTCTAAAGCACCAGTGATGGCAACTATTCGTCCTCATGAGCCTTTAAAGTTGTATATTGCAGCATCTATGAATACTATCAGATTCATGTTGGCTCAATATGATGAGGAAGGATATGAACGAGCTATTTATTATCTTAGTAGGGTGCTAACCGATGTTAAACAAGATATTCTCCTATCGAAAAATTGTGTTTATCCCTTTATTACGCTTGTACGAAGTTGAAGTGTTACATGGTTGCAAAAACTGTGAAAGTAATAGCACAGACTGTTTTGATAAGAAACATGTTGTCTTATCCTATGTTAAGAGGTCGGTTAGGAAAACAGATGTTGTCTTTAACAGAGTTTGATTTGCAATATGTGCCGACAAATTCCGTGAAGGGTCAGGTCATTGCAGATTTTCTAGTAGATCGATCGAACAATCCTAATGACCAGGGGGTAAATAGAGTCGATGTAGTTTCCAATTATTGGAAACTGTATTTTGACAATTCAAAATACAAGGATGGTGCTGGAGTTGGAATTTTGATTATTTGTCCAGAAGGTGTCCCATCAGAATTTCTTTTTGAATTAAAATATTCTTGTTCGAATAATGTTGCTGAGTATGAGGCCTTGATATTGGAATTGGAAGTTTTTATTAATAAAGGGGCATTGGATGTTCAAATCCTTGGATATTCCCAATTGGTTTTGAAACAGTTATCTAAAGAGTTTAAGTGCAATAACGAGAAGTTACAAAAGTATCTTATCGATAGCATGGGAGTTGTTAGTGTCTTTTTGAAAAGTATCTCTGGTTCACATTCCAAGGGTTCGGAATCAAATTGCTAATGAGTTGGCCCAAATCGTATCGAGATATAAAATACTCCCTGAAACGTTAGAGAAATTGGCAAAAGTTTGTCAAATTCTGGTACCCATCGAAGAAAAAGAGGCCTTGATTCTAGACGAATGGGATGATGATGACTGGAAAAAATCAATTGCTGAATATTTGAAAAATCCCAATATTCCGGTGGATCAAAAAATTAAATTAAACGTGTTGAGTTTAGAGAACTAAACTATGATTAAGATGATGACTAAATATTATTGGGATATTATCCAATTGGTTGTGTAATTTGTTTTGTTTATTGTGCAGAAATTAAATTGAATTAAAACTGGCCCAAGAAATAAATGCTTAAGCCCATACGCACACACAATCATGGCCCAAGGATACATATAATTACTACCATCTAAAATCCTTCTATCAGAAACAAAAACAAGTCTTTAAGCCAAGTGAAGGAAAGGAAATAATTGGCCCAAGATCCTTATAAGCCATATAACATCTGGCCCACTCAAACAAACAAACTTATAAAGCCCAAGTATTGGTTCACCTTAAACAAAAGCCATCACAAAAATTTCCATCAGAAATAAAAAGAATGCTTCAAGGATCAAAGAAAGAAAATAAGCCCAAGAACATAAACAAGCCCATATCCATAGCCTAAGCCTAAACGGTGGTCCACACTTAAATCCATTCATTCACCATAGTTGCTAACTAGGTAACTCAATTGTAATTTTATTTGAACCTTTTCACATCCACCAAACCAAAAATTCTATCTTCTCTCTCTTCTTTTTCTTTCATATCACATCAATCTGTAACAAAAAGAAAGAATGGGAAAGTTTTAAAGCTAGGACAAAGTGAAGAATAAAAAGCAAGCTTCCATTTTCAAGCAAGAAGAGAAGGTTAAAGAGGCTACAACAAAAGGAAAGATCTCATCAGAAAAGAAAATTACAAAAAGATAATTTTCCCTTTTGTGCTTCATCAAGGAACCGTAAAAAAATCAACTCTGTACAAGCATCGTTCTGAAAACTATGAAGAAAGTGAAGTCAATGGTGTTCTGATATGAATCAACGGTCAAGAAACAAACTTGGGGCCAAAGAAAGAAAGCACGGTCCAGATTCAAGAAGCATGAAAAAAAGGTTGAAAGAGAATATTGAAAGTATGGTTGCATGTCACTTCTTCTACCCTCTCTCTCCTCTATGAACGTCGTTGCTGCATCTGTGTATTGGGAGAAGAGAACCTACATATGCTGAAGAAGGTTTCAAGCCTTGGAAGCTTCACTCTTCTATAATAGGGGTGAACAACCAAGGATTGGGACAAGGAGTAAGAGCACAACATTTGGGTTTTCATAGCTCACTGAGCTGTTTATTCTTCTTCTTCATGGTTTTTATTTTGTAATTCTTTTTCTCAATTTAGTCTGTCTGAGTTTCATTGAAAAAAGACAAACATGGTGAGTTTTGTAAGAAAAAGCCAATGAGTGGAAAAAGACAGTGTGCTAGACTTGGAGAAAAAGCCTAAGTTATTTCAGAAATTCTTTGTAAGTATTTTTGTTTTGTGTCATGATCTTGAGGGGATTCCCTTACAAGTTGGTTTAGCACTTTGCTGTTGAAAGTTAAGGTGAGTCTTAGTCAAGTTCAGGTTGGGTTAGAATTTGGACTTGTCCCAAATAGGATTGGGTAGATCCTAGGGAGAATTGGTGATTGTAATCTATTGAAAAGATAGTAAAATTCCATCATTGTTGTGATGAAGACTGGATGTAGGCTACATTGCACTGAGTAGCCGAAACCAAGATACATTTGATTGTCATTTTCTACTCTCTTATCTGTTTTAGCTCATACCGCGTCAGGAGACAAAATCAAAATATCTCCTGTATCAATTGGTACCAGAGCTTGGTCTCAAAGAGATCAAACTTTACTGCTTTGAGAAAAGATCTTGATGGCAAGCAACAATGGTTCCAATGTGGTGGCATACACTCTGACGGAAGGACAATCAAAATAGACCTCCATTCTTCAATGGGAAAAAATACAACTATTGGAAGAAAAGAATGAAGATCTTTGTTCAATCGGTAGACTATTACATATGAAAGATCATCATGAATGGTCCTTAAGTCCCAACCAAAATCGGAGCAGATGGTGTTGTCATTCCCAAGACTGAAGCCGAATGGAATGATGAAGACAAAAAGAAGATAGAGCTCAATGCCAAAGCTGTCAACATGCTAAACTGTGCTATCAGCTTCGAGAAATACTGAAAGGTATCAAGGTGCAAAACAGCAAAGGAGATCTGTGATAAGCTCTAAGTCACACACAAAGGCACTATCCAAGTGAAACAAACTAGAATAGACATGCTGTGTAAAAAATATGAGATGTTTTCTATAAGGGAAGGAGAATCCATTGACGATATGTTCAAAAGATTCTCCATCATCATCAACAGCTTAGATGATATGGGAATTACTCACTCTAAACCTGTGCTAGTGAGGAAAGTTCTGAAAAGTCTAACAAAAGAGTGGGAAACTAAGGCTATAGTCATAGCCAAGAGTGGTAATATAAGTCAAATGACCTACGATGAACTAAGAGGAAAATTACTTGCTTTTGAAATCACTCACTTAAAAAATGACACAAAAAAGAAAAGAGTGGCTCTCAAATCATGTGCTTAGTATTTGAGTGATGAATCTAGTGATGATTTATTAGATGACAAGTTTGTGTTTTTTGCCAGAAAACTTAGGAGAATGATGAAGCTGAGAAGAAGAAGCAAGGGAAGCAGTTCAAGAAGACTAAAGAAGGATCTAAGCAAAATCATCTGCCACAACTGTAAAGAAGCAAGATACTACAAGTTTGACTGTCCTAAACTGAAGAAGAAAGACAAAACCCACAAAGACAAGAAGAAGGGACTTGTGGCCTCTTGGGAAGATCTGGAGAATGATTCAGATAAAGATGAGGATTCAGAAGACAGTTCTCAAGCCTGCCTTATGGCCGACAATGACAAAACTGATGAAGTAATTTTTATTGAACCCTCTAATGAAGATTTTTATCTCATGATTAATCATCTCACTGAAAAATTAAGAAGTTTTCTAAATCAGTGTCATGATCTTGAATCAGAAAATGACATCTTAAAAGCTGAAAATGCTTTTCTTAAAGGAAAATTAAGGGAAGCTGAAACCACTATTGATCTTATTGAAGAAAACAAGCGGCTTAAGGTTGAACTTAGAGGTTGTGAGAAACAGCATTCACTGATTGCATACTTAAACTATTTTGAAGAGAATGATAGGTTGCATAAAGAGGTTAAAAGTCTAAAACAAGATCTAGCCAAGTTTGCTCAAAGTTCTGAAAATTTAAATAACATGTTGGCTAGTCAAAGATCTCTTTATAAAAAGACTGGTTTGAGTTTTTATGAAAATTCTGAAACTATTTTTAAAAGTTTACAATTTGAAAATGTGGCTTTCACTTCTAATGACACAAGATTTCAAAACCCAAATCTTCTTAAAAAATTGCAACCTAAAAGATTTTGTCGCTTATGCAATCGGGATGGACATTTTCCTATTCAAAGCTTTATAATTGAAAATAAATAGGTGATAAAGTCTATAAAATAGTTGGTAACTATAATGGTCTTGTCCAAAGGAGATGGTTTGACGTTAAAGGATCCAAAAAGATTTGGATACCTAAGGTCACTTAAGAGCTTCATGAAGTTTTGCTTAGCATCCAAGAGGAAGGACAGCATGTGATACTTAGACAGTGGATGCTCTAAGCATATGACCGAAAAGTCTACATTCTTCATCAAGCTTGACAAATATGATGGAGACTTCGTGACTTTCGGTGACAATAGTAAAAAAAAAAATCGTGGCCATAGGTAAAGTAGGTAAAAATTTCTCTTCTGTTATTAATGATGTTTTTCTTGTTGATGGATTGAAACACAATCTACTAAGCATTAGCCAATTGTGCGACCTAGGATACTTGGTTATTTTTAAGAAATTGGAATGCTTGGTTGTGTGTGAAAAATTCGGTGAGATTTTGTTTGAAGCAAAAAGGTGCAATAATGTGTATGGACTCACTCTAGAGGAACTAAAAGAACAAAATATGGCATGTTTCACTTCCATGGAATCTAAAAAATGGCTATGGCATAAGAAATTAGGTCATGCAAGCATGTACCAAATTTCTAAACTTGTAAAGAAAAACTTGGTTAGAGGCCTTCCTAACATAAAGTTTGACAAAGACATCACTTGTGATGCTTGTCAATTAGGCAAACAAACCAAATCTTCTTTTAAGCTCAAGGATGGAATCTCTACCAAAAGGCCATTATAAATGCTACACATTGACCTTTTTGGTCCTACTATAACTCAAAGTTTTGGAGAAAAATATTATGGTTTAGTAGTGGTTGATGACTTCAGTAGATTCGGATGGGTTCTTTTCCTATCTCACAAAAATGATGCGTTCATTGTTTTCTCTTCTCTTTGCAAAAAGATTCAAAATGAAAAGGATTTAAAAATTGCTTGTATAAGAAGTGATCATGAAAAAGAGTTTGAAATCAAAATTTTGAAAATTTTTGTGATGAATTTATAATTTCTCATATTTTTTATGTCCTAGAACTCCTCAACAAAATGAGGTTGTTGAAAGGAGAAATAGAAGTCTCCAAGAAATGACTAGGGCAATACTTTGTGAAAATGAAATTTCAAAATTTCTTTGGACAGAGGCTGTAAACACATCTTGCTATATTTTAAATAGAACCATCATTAGAAAAAGGGTTCAATAAAATGCCTTATAAGCTATGAAAACCAAACCTCAAGTACTTTCACATATTTGGATGCAAATGTTTTGTGTTAAATAATAAAGACAATCTTGGAAAATTTGATCTAAAATCATATGAGGGTATGTTTGTAAGATACTCAACTACTAGTAAAGCATATAGGGTTTATCTCAAAGAACATAGAACCATAGAGGAATCCATACATGTCTCTTTTTGTGATACTAACATCATTCCAAGTTTTGTTATAGAGGATGATGCAGGAACTGAAGCTGAGTTGAACCCAAAAGAGAATCAAGGAAAAGATATACCAATCCCCTCTGTGGAAGATGCTAGCTCTGACCCTGCAATTCAGAATGCAAGAGACAATTCGGTTTTGGCTCCTGATGAAGCAGGAGATTCCAGAACTGTGGGTGCTACAGAACTGAATCAAAGCCAAACTGAAATCACATGACAAAGGCCTAGAGAGTGGAAGTTCTTGAAGAACTATCTTCATGAATTCATCATTGGAGATCCGTTCCATGGAGTCACCACTAGATCCTCAAGCAAGAAGAAAGCCGAAATCAACAACTTTGCTTTACTATCCCAATTGGAGTCCCAAAATGTAAAGGAAGCACATGAAGATCCATCTTAGGTCAAGGCCATGGAAGAAGAGTTAGTTCAGTTTGAAAAGAATGAGGTTTGGACTCTTATGCCTTACCCAAATGGTAAGAAGGTAACCGGCACTAGATGGATCTTTACAAACAAATTGGGTGAGGATGGTAGTGTGATTCAAAATACGGCTAGATTAATGGGTCAAGGATATGATCAAGAAGAGGGCATTGACTTTGATGAATAATTTGCTCCGGTGGCTAGAATGGAAGCAATAAGATTATTGCTTTCCTATGCTTCCCACAAAGGTTTTAAACTCTTTCAAATGGATGTCAAATGTGCATTTTTAAATGACTTCATTGATAAAGAATTTACGTAGCTCAACCCCCCGATTTTGAAAATAATGAATTTTCAAACCATATTTTTAAACTCTCTAAAGAACTTTACGATTTGAGATAAGCTCCAAGAGCTTGGTATGAGAGACTTAGCTCTTTCTTGTTACAAAATAATTTTCTAAAGGGCACTACGGATACTACTCTCTTCATTAAAGACTCTAATAATCACTTCATATTTGTTCAAGTGTATGTGGATGACATCGTGTTTGGATCGGCAAATGAAATCTTGTGTGAAGAATTTGGAAAACTAATGACTAGTGAGTTTGATATGAGTATGATGGGAGAACTTACTTTCTTCCTTGAACTCTGGTGCACGAATCCCCACATTTCGTACAGCTGTATCAGCAAGTGCGCTGGGTCGTCCAAGTAATACCTGAGCGAGTCAGGGTCGATCCCATGAGGATTGTGGTTTGAAGCAAGCTATGGTTATCTTGTAGGTCTTAGTCAGGCGGATAGAAAAGTTGTTGGGTTTTTTTAAATGCAGTTTGATTGTTTGATAGAGTGAAAAAGGTCTAAAGAAAAAGGGTATAAATACTTTGTGAACGGAATTATACTCAGGGATAAGAAATTAGTTAAGGATTGGAGTTGCTTTGTCTTTCTGAATTAACTCTGGTATTACTGTATCCTTTGCTTGTGAGTGATTTCTTCTATGGCAAGATGTATGTGATCAATGCCATATGGCCGCGGTCATCAATCCCCTCTGCTTCAGATCAAACGCCGTATGGCCGCGGTCATCCAATCTGAAAGAGGGTGAAGTTCCAACAGTTCATTCTTTTTGGTGATCCTACTCAAAACGCCACAGACAAGGTCTCCGGATCAGAGAGTGCTGCTCTTTTAGGTTTTAGTCTCTACCACAGAGACCCTAATCTCCCCAGAAATCTACTGAACTGGTGTCTCGAGAAGTCTCCAACGAAGTCGTGAATTAGCCATCTGAGAGATGTATAATCAAGCTGGTGGTTTGCGCTTTCCAACCACGTATTCACATGAACCCAAGTAGACACGGGTAGTTGTCAAGCACGCGGTGATAAACCCCATTTTTATGGTTTATCTTGTGTTGAATTTAGAGTATTTTATCAACCTTTTCTTGCATTTATTCAATGAAATAACATGGTTTTGTGATTCTCCCTTAAATTGTGCCTAAATGGGAAAACATGCTTTTAGACCTTAAATTAGCTTATTTTGATTCACCTTTGATTCTACTAGATGTCTTGATTTGTTTGTTAAGTGATTTCATGTTGAAAAGGCTAGGAATGGATCAAGGGAGTGAAGAGGAAAGCATACAAAGTGGAGAAATCATGAAAAGCCAAAGATTTGGAAAATGCCCATGGACGTGCGCGCGCACGGGACGCTCCCGCGTGGATTGTGAAAAGCTCCATGGACGCGTACGCGTACGTGTCGGTTGCCGCACGTGATTTTTAAATAGAAAACGTGCCTGGTGATTTCTGAGAAGACTCTGGCCTAGTTTACAACCAACTTTGGCGCCAAAATGCATAAAAGGACCAAGGATTGAAGGGGAATGCATCATTCACACATCTTTTGCTCATTTTTACACATTAGGATTAGTTTAGAGTTAGTTTTAGAGAGAGAAGATCTCACTTCTCTCTAGGATTAGGATTAGAGTTAGGTTTAGTTCTTAAATCTAGGTTTCAATTCATGCTTTCATCTACTTCTACCTTTCAATTCCTTGTTGTTACATTCATCATTTTCCTATTTCTTTGTTGTAATTTCCTTTATGTTGTTCCTATACTTTGTTGTAGATTCCTTCTCTTCTCTTCCAATTCAATTTGAGGTAATTCATAATAATTGTGTTTCTTTTGATTGTTGTGTTAATTCTTTGCAATAATTGTTGTTAGATTTCATTCTAGTTGTCAATTTACTATGCTTTTCTTTTGTGCCTTCCAAGTGTTTAATGAAATGCTTGGTTGGATTTTAGTATAGATTTTGTTCCTCTTGGCCTAGGTAGAGTAATTAGTGACTCTTTAATTATCTAATTCCTTTGTTAATTGACAATTAGAAGTTTTTAATTGATTTGGATACCACTAAAGCTAGTCTTTCCCTTGGGAGTTGGCTAAGACTTGTGGAATCAAATTGTTTCATCCACTTGACTTTCCTCCATGGTTAGAGATTAACTAAGTGGTAGCAATGGACAATTCTCATCACAATTGAGGAGGATAATGAGGATAGGACATCCAATTCTCATAACTTTGCCAAGAGCTTTCATAGTTGTTAGATTATTTTCATTGCATTTTACATTTATTGTCTCCTATCTCAAAAACCCCAAAACATACCTCATAACCAATACAAGACACTTTATCGCAATTCTTAGGGAGAACGACTTGAGGTTTAAATATTTCGGTTTATAATTTTAGGGGTTTGTACTTGTGACAAACAAATTTTTGTATGAAAGGATTATTGCTTGGTTTAGAAACTATACTTGCAACGAGATTTCATTAGAGACATTCTATACTGTCAATAATCCGGTCAAAATGGCGCTGTTGCCGGAGAATTGCAATGGTGTTATGCTATTGGTTATTGTACATATGTGAATATTGTGAATAGTTTGCTTGTTTGATTTAGTAGCTAGTCCTTGTTTTTGTGCTTTTCATTTTTGTCTTTGCTATCATGAATTCTCACTTTGGCTATGAGTTTAGTCCTAATTGTGTTGTAAGAAATGTGAACTTCAATAATGACACTCATTATGGATGGAACCAACAAAGATGGGAGGAGCCTCAAATAATTGATCACTCCTATTAGCAACAACCCTCGGATACTTATAGGTATAATCACCATCCTAATGCATGTCAATTCAATGGCTATGGTGAATCTTTTTATGACAATCAATTACCACCATCATATGCCTATAACTCTTATCCTCAATATGAACCTCAACTATACTCACAAGCCTTTCCATACCAAGCATCTTCCTATGATCCATATCCATCATATGACCAATCACCATACCATATTCTCATGACCATTATGAGCAAGAACCTTTAGAACCACCATAACCCTATCAAGATTACTACCATGAACCACCTCAATACTCACCATCTCCACACCCTTATCAAGAAGAACCACCTTCCTACTATGAACCCTTTCTCCAAAATGATGAACCCTCTTATCCACCCCAAGCCCCAATAGATGATTCTTTTTCCTTGCTACTTCAAGGACAAGCGGATATGCAAAGGATCACCCTAGAGTTTGTGAGTAACTTGACCAAGGTAGTGCATACTTTAGCCTACCAATGCTTGAGCACTCAAGGTGCTTCCATACCCACATGTGAAGAATCCATTGAAGATCATAGCATGAAGGAGAGATTGGAAACTTCGATGGGGAATGAGGAATTTTATTTTGTATTAGAGCAACTAGAGGAAGCCATGATTGTTGAAGAAAAGGAAGAAGTGGTTGAAGATTTAGGAGATGTTGAAGGTCCATGGGAATGTAGCATCATGGAGCACTCTTCCAAGAAGCTTGATATTGATATTGAGGAGGGTGCGCAACCTCCAAGGCATATCATCATTGGAGACTTAGAAGAGGTTTACCAAGAGATGGATTCAATCATGGATGAATTTCTATCTACAATTGAATCCTTTCCCATTGGACATGAAGTTAAAATTATGGAAGAATGTGCACAACCTCCCATACCCTTGGTGAACAATGAAAAAGAGAGTGAATCGGAGGAGAGCTACCAAGGGAAAAAGGTTGAAATGGTGTATATCAAAATTGAAGAATATGAAGAGGTTGATCAAGAGATGGGTTCATTCATCAATGAATTCCTATCCAATATTGAATCACCTCCCATTGGGCAAGATGAAGTTCTTGAAGACAACTCCAAGCCAAGTGATAAAGGAAAAAAGGTTGAAATTGAAGAAGCTTGCGAAGAGGTGGAGATAGTCAAGGAAGAGCACAAGGGAGTGGAGCTTGCAAGATCATTGGGACCACCCCTTCCTAAGTCACCATCATACACAACATTCAAGTGGGTAAAATTCTTATCCCTAAGCTTTACTTTCTCACTTAAATATGGTTTGATTGAAAATGATGGTCAACTTAGAGCTCTTTGTGGAGTTAAAAGTAGAAGAGAGTTGTGTAGTGATTGGAAACATCACTCTAAGTTCATGATGGCTGCATGCTCAAAGTTGTATAGTAATTATTGGTGGAGAACCAAATTGCATGGATCTAGGAAGTTGTTTGGAAGCTTTTTTGAGAATTCTAAGGTCATGCCACCCGGATGGAATAATGATGACCAATTTAAGGAGGGGTGTCAAAACAAAGTGTGGGATCCCGGATCGCACGAGAAAAATCAAATTTGAGAGCTCATGGTTTGTGAAGAATGCCATCAAAGCTTGAAGATATTAAAATTGAGGAATGAAGCTTACTGGAGACTCAAGCATTGGTGGATGTTCAAGGATAGCTTTAAGCACAAGCCACCTTGAGAGGAGCTCCCCATAAGTCCAACTTAAGGACAATAAACCAAAGTGCTAGGTGGGAGACACCCCACCATGGTAATATCTTTTCATTTTTTCTTTTGTAAATATTGGTAAAAATTAGTTTAAATTCATGTTTTGATTGATTTATTGAGTTTATTTGGTAGTTTAGTGTGTTAAATAAGGTTTTATGGTGTTTTGGTAGCTGTTTGGAGGTTTGGAATGCTTGGGTTGGTGCAAAAACATAGAAAAATTTTGAAAAAAATAGGGCACCATCCACGCGTACGTGCACCACACGCGTACGCGTGCATCAAGCATTTTTGCCAATCCACGTGCACGCGTCATGCACGCGTACGCGTGGATCCCAAAATCCCACCTCCCAGCCATTTTCCAGAGAGTTGCGCCCATGCTGCGCCAACGTTGTGCCTGAGGCACAAATCAACCCGTGCGTACGCGTACCTGACGCGTACGCGTCCCTTCTCTGGTTTGCCATGCACGCGTACGCGTCGCGTCCCTTGCATCACCATCCGCGCGCGCGTGCCATGTGCGCGTACGCATGGATGCCCTTCCTTCACTACACTTCTTTTTCTTCTCCTCTTTCTATTTCTTTCCTTTTACTCTCTTCTTCCCTTCTCCTACCCCTCATCCAATACTTCCAAACACCATTGATAACCATTTATTTTAGTTGGTTAATTAGTTAGTTAGTTAGTTGATTAGTTAGTTTTAGTTTCGTTTTCATCTTCTTTTCTCTTTTTCATTATAAGTGTTAGATTATTAATTTTGTTTGCTATATTTTGCTGCTTATTCCTAATTGCATGCTATCTTAGCATAATTGTTTTTGGATATTCATTGTTGGTTTCCTTGATTGAGGTTATCTTTTGCTACTTGGTTTTGAGTTTTTCATACTTACCTTTTGAGAATACCAAGTGATGAGAATCGCCTTCGAGCTTGTAACTCTTCGTGAATTACATGTTGTAGCTAGCCACCATGTGATTTGAATGCTTTCCCTCGATTAGGCAAGTTCTTAATGGTTGATGTTAAGCATTTACCTCAATGCATTGTGCTTCTTGATCATAGGCATCCATATATGTTTGGCTTGGATACTTTTGTGCTTCTTTATAGTTTGTTTTAACTTATAAGTTTACTTAAAGCATCTCAAGCACATTAGGATGAGTGACGTGCATGCTTCTATTGTGACTTAGCCTCTTATGCTAGTGTGTTCTAAACCGCGCACAATTTAGAATTCACACACCTACTTGTCATTAATGTCACACTAATTCACTCACTGCATTCTAGTGATTTACCTCATTCTAACAATGTGTGCTTCCTTGATTTTGTGTTTTCTCATCTTATGGTGTTATTTTCTATTTTCATGACTGATACACCACAAGTAAAAACGGAAGCGGAACAAAGAACACGCAGCAACCGGTTGATCCACCAGCTGAAGGTAGCAATCTGGAGAGTCGCCGTACCCCCTTGCTCATCTTTGAATGCACCGAGGACGGTGCAAACTTCTAAGTGTGGGGAGGTCGTCCGACCGTGCGGCGATTTTGGGTGACAAATTTCTAATCCCAACACTTTTGCATTTCATTTTTTAGGTTTTTAGGATTTTTACTTGTATTTTCTTAATTTTGCATATGTATACACAATAAGCTTAGTCAAAATAATAAGATTCTTCAAGATTTCTATCTATAGGGCACCAATTGATTTGAGTGAGAAATTTTCATTGAACTTGCTTGAATTATATATATATTGTGGAACATGATTTTTGAGCTAAGAACACAAGCTTGTGAGATTTGAGCCTATTGATGTGGTTACATCTTATAACCACTTATTTTTCCTTCTTGTGTGAAATTGTTCTCCTCCTATGATTGTGATCTTTGATTTGTTTAATTCTTTATGTCCAATTATTTCTTGTATTCATACATTTATATGATTGAGGCCATCATTTCATTTAGCTCACTTTCCCAAATAGCCTTACCTCTTATCATCCATTGTTAGCCAATTTGAGCCTACGATTAACCCACTTGTTCATAATTTTAGCACATTACAAGCTAAAAGAGGAAAATAATAAATGTCTTTAATTTGGATCTTTGATTAGCTTAGGCTAGTGTGTGTGTATCATTCAAGTGTGGGAAAACTTGGGACATTGGTTGAATAAAAGGGTAGTTTTGTATTTTTGTTGAAAATATTGAGAATTTGGTACATGCTCATGTATTGATTAAATGTATAGACCTTATACATTGATGTTCTTGTATATAGTTTGAAAGAAAGAAAAATGAGAAAAACAAAAGAAAAAGAAAAACAATGTATGTAGATATCAAAAGAAAAAGAAAAAAAAATAGAAAGATAAGAAAAAGAAAAGAAAAGAAATAAAAAGGGGACAAAATGCCCCAAAGCAAAGTGAAGCTTAATAAACATCAATACATATGTGTTATTATAAAAAAAATGCAGGAGTATGTGAAAAGGTGAAGAATGGGTAGTTAGGTTAGTTTTGAATTGTATAGGATGTCATAGGTTAGGTGGGAAGTTTAAGTTGATCAAAGATTCAAATTTCAAGCTCACTTGACCAAATATGCATCCTACCTTGACCCTAGCCCCCATTACAACCAATGAAAAGACCTCATGATACTTCTATGCATGCACGGAATAAATGTTGATTGTTAGAAGAAAAACAAATCTTGGGAAGCATGATTAGGGGAGAATTGAGTGAATCAACCCTAAACACTTGAGCGAATAGAGTGCAAACACATCCGGTGAGAGTTTGATGCTCAATTACATGTTTTCACCTATGATCATCTCTTTTCTTGCAAGTTTATAAAAATATTTAATAACTCAATTCAATTGTAGATTAGACTTGCTAGTCCTTAGCCCTTGTGCATATATGCTTCTTGGGAATTGATTTACTTTGATCAAGCGATTGCATTCACGTAGATAGTTGCATGTATGTAGGTTGCATTTAGTTAGTTTATATTGAATAAATGTTGATACCCTTTGTCTTTCTCTTGGTTTAAGCATGAGGACATGCTTGGTTTAAGTGTGGGGAGGTTGATAAACCCCATTTTTAGGGTTTATCTTGTGTTAAATTTAGAGTATTTTATCAACCTTTTCTCACATTTATTCAATGAAATAGCATGGTTTTGTGATTCTCCCTTAAATTGTGCCTAAATGGGAAAACTTGCTTTTGGACCTTAAATTAGCTAATTTTGATTCACCTTTGATTCTACTAAATGCCTTGATTTGTTTGTTAAGTGATTTCAGGTTGAAAAAGCTAGGAATGGATCAAGGGAGTGAAGAGGAAAGCATACAAAGTGAAAAAATCATGAAAAGCCAAAGATTTGGAAAACGCTCATGGACGCGCGCTCGCACGGGACGCTCCTGCGTTGATTGTGAAAAGCTCCATACGCGCACTGTACGCGTATGCGTCGGTTGCCGCATGTGATTTTTAAATAGAAAATGTGCCTGGCGATTTCTGAGAAGACTCTGGCCCAGTTTACAACCAACTTTGGCGCCAAAATGCATAAAAGGACCAAGGATTGAAGGGGAATGCATCATTCACACATCTTTTGCTCATTTTTACACATTAGGATTAGTTTAGAGTTAGTTTTAGAAAGAGAAGCTCTCACTTCTCTCTAGGATTAGGATTAGAGTTAGGTTTAGTTCTTAGATCTAGGTTTCAATTCATGCTTTCATCTACTTCTACCTTTCAATTTCTTGTTGTTACATTCATCATTCTCCTATTTCTTTGTTGTAATTTCCTTTATGTTGTTCCTATACTTTGCTGTAGATTCCTTCTCTTCTCTTCCAATTCAATTTGAGGTAATTCATAATAATTGTATTTCTTTTTATTGTTGTGTTAATTCTTTGCAATAATTGTTGTTAGATTTCATTCTAGTTGTCAATTTACTATGCTTTTCTTTTGTGCCTTCCAAGTGTTTGATAAAATGCTTGGTTAGATTTTAGTATAGATTTTGTTCCTCTTGGCCTAGGTAGAGTAATTAGTGACTCTTGAATTATCTAATTCCTTTGTTGATTGACAATTAGAAGTTGCTAATTGATTTGGATACCACTAAAGCTAGTCTTTCCCTTGGGAGTTGGCTAGGACTTGTGGAATTAAGTTGATTCATCCACTTGACTTTCCTCCATGGTTAGAGGTTAACTAAATGGTAGCAATGGACAATTCTCATCACAATTGAGGAGGATAATGAGGATAGGACATCCAATTCTCATAACCTTGCCAAGAGCTTTCATAGTTGTTAGTTTATTTTCATTGCATTTTACATTTCTTGTCTCCTATCTCAAAAATCCCAAAACATACCTCATAACCAATAACAAGACACTTTATCGCAATTCCTAGGGAGAATGACCCGATGTTTAAATACTTCGGTTTATAATTTTAGGGGTTTGTACTTGTGACAAACAAATTTTTGTATGAAAGGATTATTGCTTGGTTTAGAAACTATACTTGCAACGAGATTTCATTAGAGAAATTCTATACTGTCAATAATCCGATCATCACGCGGTCCTAGTATGATGAATAGAGCTGATTGTCACTAATCATCCTATTCACCATGTTGAAGAATGAGTATACATCTTAGAATTAAATCAAACACGGATTGAAGGAAAACAGTAATACTTTTATTAATTCATAGAACTCAGCAGGGCTCCTCCCCTCAACCTAGGTGGTTTAGAAACTCATATTGATAGGAAATACAATAGTAAAAATGAAAATAGGATGTAAAGTTGCTGAAGATCTGTCTCTCCCTATGAATGATATAAAGTTAATCCCTTAAATACTAAACAAATGACTTGTAAGAGTAAAACAATCTTTTTAGTGCTAAAATCCACTTCTGGGGCCCGCTTGGTGAATGTTTGGGCTGAGTTTTGATGAGATCCACGTGCTAGGAGGCCTCTAGGGCATTGAACGCTAGCTAGGGGATCCTCTTTGGGCGTTTGGACGCTGGTCTCTTCTCCCTGGGTGCTGGACGCCTGAAAGGGGGTAGGAGGCTAGCGTTGGACTCCAGTTTTGGGCCTTCTAATCTGAAGCAAAGTATAGACTATTATACATTTCTGAAGCTCTGAAAGTAAGCTTTCCATAGATCTTTAGAATGCTCCATTTGGACTTTTGTAGCTCCAGAAAAGCTCTTTCGAATGCAAGGAGGTCAGATCCGGACAGCATCTGCAGTGCTTTCTTTGTCTCTGAATTAGACTTTTGCTCCAGCTCCTCAATTTCAGCTAGAAAATACCTGAAATTGCACAAAAACACACAAACTCAAAGTAGAATAAAAAATGTGAATTTAACACTAAAACCTATAAAAACTCAATAAAAACTAAACAAAACATGCTAAAAACTATATGAAAATGATGTCAAAAAGCGTATAAAATATCCGCTCATCACAACACCAAACTTAAACTGTTGCTTGTCCCCAAGCAACTAAAAACATAGTAGGATAAAAATAAAATTAAGATATAATAAATTTCTAAGTTTCCAATGAAGCTCAGTTACAATTAGATGAGCGGGACTTAGTAGCTTTTTGCTTCTGAATAGTTTTTGCATCTCACTATCCATTAAAACTCAGAATGGTTGGCATCTTTAGAAACTTAGAATCCAGATGATATTATTGACTCTCTTAGTTCAGTTATTTTTTATTCTTGAACACAGCTTTCAGAGTCTTGGCCGTGACCCTAAGCACTTTGTTTTCCAGTACTACCACCGGATACATAAATGCCACAGACACTTTAACTGGGTGAACCTTTTCAGATTGTGATTCAGCTTTGCTAGAATCCCCAGATAGAGGTGTCCAGAGTTCTTAAACACACTCTTTTTGCTTTGGATTATGACTTTAACCGCTTAGTCTCAAGCTTTTCACTTGACACCTTCACGCCACAAGCACATGGTTAGGGACAGCTTGGTTGAGCCACTTAGGCCAGGATTTTATTCCTTTAGGCCCTCCTATCCATTGATGCTCAAAGCCTTGGATCCTTTTACCCTTGCCTTTTGGTTTAAAGGGTTATTAACTTTTTCAATCTGCCCTCCATTTCCTGTATTTTTGGGCAGTAATGGATTTTATTATTATTTTTTTCACCATTTTTTCTTTCTTTTTCGCATACATTTTTTTTCTTTTGCAACATGCTCTTTTTTTTTCTCGCTTCAAGAATCAATTTTTGGATTTTTCAGATTACCAATAATACTTTTCCTTTTTCATCATTCTTTCAAAAGCCAACATTCTAAAATTCCAACTTAAAATATGCACTGTTTATTCATAGATTCAGAAAACAAAAGCAATGCCACCACATCAAAATAATTGAACTATTCTTATTTTTAACTTGAAATTCATGTATATCTTTCAATTCTTTTCAAATAATTTTTTTAAGCAAGGTGAGAGATATATAGAACATTTTACAACTTTAAGACATCAATACAAATGATCATGCAACAAGAACAAGAGAACAGATAAAAACTAATAGAAAACAGAAGAATAATAAAAGGAAAGGAAGTAAAAGAGAACGAAACCACCTGTAATGGTGGTGGCTAGTACTCCTCCTTGAGGATCCAATATGATGCTTGATCTCTTCAATGTCACTCCTTTGGCTTTGTTGTTCTTTCCTTATAGCCCTTTGATCTTCTCTAATGGATCTTTAGTCTTCCCTTATTTCATTGAGGGTGATGGAGTTTTCTTGATGCTCCATCCTCAATTTCTCTATATTAGTGCTTAGTTCTCTAAGAGAAGTCTACCATTGATCCCAATAGCTTTGAGGAGGAAAATACATCCTTTGAGAAATCTCAGGGATCTCATGCTGAGGCGGCTGCACAGGCTCTTGTGCATGCTCTCTTGTTTGCTCCATCATTTTCTTAGTGACGGGCTTGTCCTCCCCAATGGAGATATCTCCTTCTATGACAATTTCAGCTGAATTGCATAGATGACAGATGAGGTATGGGAATGCCAACCTTGCATTGGTGGACGGCTTCTTAGCTATCTTGTACAATTCTTGAGGAATCACCTTATGTACTTCCACCTCACTTCCAATCATAATGCAATGGATCATGATGGCTCTGTCAACAGTCACTTCTGACTGATTGCCAGTAGGGATGATAGAGCGTTGGACGAATTCCAACCATCCTCTAGCTATGGACTTTAAACCTTCTTAGTTAAATGGGCTTGCCTTGGGAATCCCATTTCCACTGTGCTCCTTTCATACAGATATCTGAGAGCACTTGATCTAATCTCTGATCAAAGTTGACTCTTCTAGTGTAAGGATGTGGGTCTCCTTGCATCAAAGGCAAGTGGAACGCCAACTGATGAGGGGCAGAAGTTTGCGAATTAAAAATTATTAAAATAGTTACGTTGCAAGTATAGTTCTTAACTCACCGAAAATCTGCCTATCAATTTAGAAATATGTCACAGAGAATTTAAATTAAAAATTACTGGGAGTTTAAGTCCCAGGTCGTCTCCCAACGAGTTGCAGAAAAGTGTGCTATTTTATTAATCAGATGTTCCAAGAAGTTGAGTTAAGTAGAGGGAAAATTAAAAAGGGGAAATTTAAATAAAATGAATAAAAGCCTTGACTGGGAGTTGATTAGTTGGAATCTCTATTATTGATGGAATGATCTCAAGGTTAATTTGTAATTAATGGTTGTTCTGTTTAGTTATCCTTTACTAGGTAAGGAAAATTCAAACAAGTTGGAATGCTAGATCTATTCACGAGTTGCAACCCACTTAGTTCAAAGGGATTGGTGTTAGTGATTAGATAACAATTCAACAGTTAACCCAATTACAATTTTTCTTTCAATCCTTCCAACTCAAGAGTTCCTTTCAATCAACTCCCCATCAAGTGAGGAAACTACTCACTCATTGCAAATAATAAATCATAACACTTGAAAGGGAATTAAAAGAAGACATGATTATTGGAATGGAGAAATAAATTAAAATAGAAGAAATAATCATTGTATCAAATAATCATGAAAGTATTCAAATGACAAAATTGAACAAAGCAAAGAACATGGAAGAATAAAACCAAGTTAAGAGAACGAACTAGAATGACGAGGTCTTGATGAGGAAAAATAAGTCTTCTCAATGTTCCAATGCTAAGATCAATTTCCAAAATTAAAATTTTAAAACCTAGAGAGAAAAAATCTAGAGGAGGAAAAACTAGCTCTAAAACTGTCTACTGTGTAGAATGAATGTTGTTGTTTGTTTCTGCATATTCTCTGGCTCTAATCTGCTGTTCCGGGCCAAAAACTGGGTCGAAATAAGGTCCAAAATCGCCCCCAGCGAAGTCTGCAGATTATGCAGATCGCACATGTCACGCGATCGCGTCATCCATGCGGACGCGTCATTCGTGCTTTTCCTTGCCACGCGTTCGCGTCGTCCACGCTACCGCGTCGCCTGAGCTTTTCCAATCCGCGCGGCCACGTGAGCCATGCGGCCGCGTCACTGCGATTCGCTCTCCTTTGCGCGGTCGCGTGAGCCATGCGACCGCGTCACTTCTCGCTGGTTATCTCCTCAAATTCTTGTGTTCCTTCCATTTTTGCTAGCTTCCTTTCCAATCTCCAACTCATTCATGCCCTATAAAGTCTGAAACACTTAACACACAGATCACGGCATCGAATGAAATAAAGGAGAATTAAAAATACATAATTAAAGTCTCTAGGAAGCAGTTTTCAAACATGTTATAAATTCAAGAAGGGATTATAATTTCATGCTAATTTAATGAATAAGTGGGTAAGGATCATGATAAAACCACACAATTAAACACAATATAAACCATAAAATAGTAGTTTATCAACCTCCCCACACTTAAACATTAGCATGTCCTCATGCTTAATTGAAGGAGATAAGGAAATAAGCATGAACATGTAGAAACTCATGAAATGCAATGCAAGCCTATATATAAATAAATGCAACTATATGATTCTTGCCCACTTGATCAAAAGTAAATAAGCTCTTCAAAATAATTACAAATCAAATTCCACTAATTCTATCATTATACAATAAAACAGATAAAGGTGCAAGAAGATAGCTCATGAAAGCAGGGAACATGAAAATTCAAGCATTGAACCCTCACTGATAATGTATGTACGCTCTAATCTCTAGTGTATAGGGTAATCACTCTATCCTTCTCTAATCATGCTTTCTAACTTTTGTTTTTCTCCTAACCAATCAACAATAGTTAATATACCAATGCAAACATCATGAGGTCTTTTCAAGGTTGTAATGGGGCTAAGGTACAGGTAGGGGTATACATTTGGTCAAGTGAGCTAATAAATTGAATCTTTAATTAACCCAAGCTTCAACCCAACCTATATATATATATTTTTATGTAATCTTAAAGTTCATACCTAGCTACCCAGAATTCCCTTTTTCTATTCATACTCATGTATCAACTTTATATTTGATTTTATCATATGTGCATTGATCTTTGAATTCTGAATTTAACATTAGGGTAATTTTGTCCCCATATTTATTTATATAAATAATTTTTTTTGACATTAAAATAATTATAGCTTATCAATGCACATAGATTTTTAATTCTTATAATTTCACATGAGTAGGTATCCAAATTTTCATTAAATTCTCATGACACATTCCCTTAACAACTTTTGTTCCCACAATCTCCCATACTTAACTAGCACACACAATTCTATCTTAAGCTAACCAAAGATTCAATTTGGGATATACAATTATTTTTCAGCTTAAGGTTAGTAATGTGGTAAAATATAAAACAAATGGGATTTAAAGGCTCAAAGTGGTTAACAAAGGTAATTGGAAAGGGTAGGCTTAATTTGGATAAGTGAGTTTAAACAAATAATGGCCTCAATCATATGCAAGCATGCAAATATAATAAATATTGGACATATAAGATAAAACAAAATATAGATTACAATCATAGAGAAGTTAACACACAAGAAAGAAATAATTATGGTTAAATAATGTAACCATACATAAAGGCTCAAATCTCTCACAGGTTGTGTGTTCTTTAGCTCAAATGTCATGTTCCAAATACAACTCAAGAAAATTTATCATAAAATTTTGAAAAATTAGTGAAATTTTGTTCCAAAGATAGAGTCTTAAAAGAAACTTATTATCTTTTCAATCAAGTAGAACATGCATGCAACTATCCTAGAGTATGCAATTTATTCTATTCTATAAAAGAAAGAAAATCTAACTAAAATATCCTAATTATTGGTGCTAGAGAAGAGAGATTACCTCCGGAAGTCAGGTACTGACCGACCTCCCACACTTAAGGCTTTGCACCGTCCTCGGTGCCGTCTGTCAGGAACAGGGGTGGGCTGGTAGCAGTATCTCCACAATTGGGACCGTCATGGCTCCCTGTGCTGGTAAAAGAAGTGGAGTCCGGGGTATCCGAGTCCCTGAAGTATCCCTTGAGTAGCTCCTTGAGGTGTTTGAATCGACGCTCGTTACGGCGCTCTCTCAACTTAGCTTTGTGTTCTTGCCGATCCAACTTTCAATTATCTGCTGGAGCAATTCATCAGTTGTGGGTGCTTGTGGTGTTGAAGAAGGATTATATTCAACTGGAGCAGTAGGAAGACTTGTAGTGGCTGCTGAAGGCTGAGGTATTTCCCGTTAGGGACATACTGATCATCCCGTGGAAGCACGGCCTTGGTGTCCCCAACTCTGTAGGAGACTCCGGCTGCTGAGACAAGATCTGAGACCAAGGCAGGGAAAGGTAAGTTGCCCGCAATTTGTACGTGTCCCATAGCATTCCGGATATGTCTTGAGAGATTCAGATGTTGGTCTGTAAGGATGCACCATAGTAGAATGGCCATGTCCGCAGTGAAGGAGGACTCATGAGTGCTCAGAAAGACGTAATCGGACATGATTTGTGCTCAGACGTGAGCCTCCAAGGTAAGTGCTGAAGCCAAGATTCCCTTAGGGCGGGTACGGTGGTATCCGTAGATCCAACGGCTGCCAGGTAATGCGATAACTCCGAGAACGGAGTCCTAGTCAAATTGGTATCTCTGGCGCTTAAGTGTGGCTTCTTGGAAGGCGTCCATTCCTTCTGGAATAGGGGGGAGACTCAGAGCTTGCTTAATGGCCTCTTCTGTGATGGGGACTTGCTTCTGCCGGACATAAACAGACTGCAGGGTGGGTATGTAGAAGTTAGAGTAGAACTCAACTACCCAAGAAAGATTGACCTGCCTTGGCTGTCTCCGTAGGAAACCCCATTGTCTGCGTTCAATTTGCGGCTCAACAAAGGTAGCAATATTGGACGGGAGGATAAGAAGGTATTCATTGTTATAGTTTCTTTCTGCCAGGATAGGGAACATCTGCTCACAGTAGCGATTGGGAAATCGCGCAGTGTCCTTTGCTGGAAAGGCTTTCTCCTTTTCATCAACCTTTATTATCCTCTTAACTCTTTTTGTTGAGGGCTTGACTGCGGTTGAAGAAGGCTCTACCACTAATGCTCTTTTAGTTCCTCTTCTTGCTGGTGGTTTGGAAGTAGCTTTCTCTTTTCCTTTCTTGGTGGCCATCCTGAAAGAAGGGAAGAGAAAGTAAATTAAATTCAAAAAGGTATACAGCCAGGAAGGAAACGGGAAAGAGGGTGATGGATGCACATTAAGATATGCTGACATTATCACATGATCGCGAGTACATGTGAAAAGCCAACAATGGAAAATAGCTAGTGCATATAAAGACAAGTGACTGCAAGGTGTTTATTGGCATGCCGGAAAAGGGCATGAGTAGCATAGACCAAGTAAGACTTTGTAACAAACCATCACGTTTGTATTGACAATTAAATTCAATTAATACAATAGTAAAGGAAAGTTGTGAAAAGCAAGCATTGAATAGTATAACAACATAGAGAAGTGCATAATGCCATTTGAGCTTTTTCACAAACACATAGCATGCATGATGAATAAGGTATAGAAAATATGAAGGTGAACATGCAAGCAACCCCTTAATTAGAATAAAAATAATTGTCAAACAATTTGCAACAGTCCACAAGCATATAATGAGGGATAATGACTCAAAAAAAATTTTCTAACACCATGTAAAAAGGAAAAGAAAAAGAAGGAAAATATGAATAATGAGGAGAAGAATAATATATAAATTAATATATAAAATGATAGAAAAGAGAAGAAGGAAGAAGAAAATAGAACCTTGGTAATGGAGGTGAGAGAGAGAGAGAGAGAGAGAGGGATAGGTGAGATTGGAAGAAGAAGGGAGAAGGAAGAAATAAGGAGGGAAAAGAAAAATTAGGATTTGGAGGAGAGAAAGATAAGATTTGTGGCAATTTTTGGATGAGCTGTGCGGCGCATGCGACGCGGCCGCGTGGGACACGCGTTCGCGTGGATGCGCTTCAAGTATGGTGACGCGATCGCGTCGGTCACGCGGTCGCGTGACCCATATTATGCTTCTGGCGCGAGTGCAGCCTCGCACCAGCACAACTCTCTGTTCAAATTAATTTAGTTGCCAAAGTTGGGGTGGCATGATCGTGTCGGTCACGCGATCGCGTGAGTGTGCGTCCGAAAAAGGATGACGCGGCCGCGTCAGCGACGCGATCGCGTGATAAGGATTGTGCCTCCAGCACCAATCCAGCATCACTCTCGCACAATATTTCATTGTGCACCCTTTTACGTCGAAAACTCAGGGCACGCGGCCGCGTGGGGCACGCGGTCGCGTGGGAGGCCAAAGTCCTATGTGACGCGGACGCGTCGGTGACGCGGTCGCGTGGGAGGATTTGTGCCATTGGCACGCCTCCAGCCACACTCCAGCGTGACTTTCTGTTCATTTTTATTTATCTTTACTCTCCCTGTGACGCGGACGCGTCGCTGATGCGATCGCATCGCGTAACAAATTTTTTTAAACATGTAAATGCAGATGCACGAAAGTAATACGAAAGAGAAGAGTTATTGAATAGGAAAAACTAAAAATAAAGAAAAGAACGATCATACCATGGTGGGTTGTCTCCCACCTAGCACTTTGATTTAACATCCGTAAGTTGGACGCTCTACTAGCTCAATCTTCTGCTATGTGGGGATCTTCCAAGAGGAAGATCTCAAGCTCCTTATTTCTCTGCATCTTCTCGCCATGGTATAGCTTCAAGCGTTGTCCATTAACTTTAATAAGTTCAGAGCTTGAAGGATGGCTTAGGTGATAAACTCCGTACGGTTTGGCCTTCTCTACTCTGTATGGACCTTCCCATCTTGATCTCAACTTGCCTGGCATGAGCTTTAGTCGAGATTTGTAAAGGAGGACTAAATCCCCAGGTTAGAACTCTTTCTTCTTGATGTTTTGATCATGTACAGCCTTCATCTTTTCCTTGTATATTCTGGAATTTTCATAAGCTTCTAGGCGAAGGCTCTCTAGTTCCTGCAGTTGCAACTTCCTTTCAGCTCTGGCTTTCTCAATTCCCATGTTGCAATCCTTAACTGCCCAAAAGGCTCTGTGTTCTACTTCAACTGGGAGATGACAAGCTTTTCCATAAACCAAGCGGAAAGGACTCATCCCAATGGGTGTCTTGTATGCTGTTCTGTATGCCCAGAGTGCATCTTGTAGCCTGGTGCTCCAGTCTTTTCTATGAGGCTTTACTATCTTTTGCAAGATACGTTTAATTTCTCTGTTTGACACCTCAGCTTGCCCATTAGTTTGGGGATGGTAAGCTATTGCAACTTTATGAATTATCCCATGCTTCTTCATTAATCCTGTCAATCTCCTGTTACAGAAATGGGTGCCTTGATCGCTCACGATTGCTCGTGGTGATCCGAAGTGACATATAATATGGTTTCTCACAAAGGAAACAACAGTGTTAGCATCATCAGTGCGGGTAGGAATTGCTTCCACCCATTTGGAAACATAATCCACAGCTAACAATATATAAAAATATCCATTAGAATTTGGAAATGGACCCATGAAGTCAATGCCCCAAACATAAAAAATTTCACAGAAAAGCATAATTTGTTGAGGCATCTCATCCCTCCTGGATATATTACCAAATTTCTGGCATGGGAGACAAGATTTATAGAACTCAGTAGCGTCTCTAAAAAGGGTAGGCCACCAGAATCCACAGTCTAAGATCTTTCTAGCTGTCCTTTGAGGACCAAAATGTCCTCCACTCTCAGATGAGTGACAGGCCTCTAAAATGGATTGGAATTCTAATTGAGACACACAACATCTAATTACTTGATCAGCGCCACATCTCCATAAATATGGGTCATCCCATATATAATATTTAGACTCGCTTTTCAGCTTGTCTCTTTGATGCTTAGAAAAATTTGGAGGAAATGTGCGGCTAACTAAATAATTAGCAACAGGTGCATACCAAGGGACTACCTCAGATACTGCTTGCAGGTTATCAAAAGGAAAATTATCATCTATAGGAGTAGAATCATCCTTAATATGCTCAAGGTGACTCAAGTGGTCTGTCACTAAATTCTGATTACCACTCCTATCCTTTATTTCTAAATCAAATTCTTGTAACAGCAGTATCCAACGTATGAGTCTTGGTTTGGATTCCTTTTTAGCTAATAAATACTTTAAGGCTGCATGATCCGAATACACTACTACTCTAGTACCAAGTAAATAAGCTCGAAATTTATCTAGAGCAAAAACAATAGCAAGAAGCTCTTTCTCAGTAGTAGTATAATTGGACTGGGCAGTGTCTAAAGTCTTAGACGCATAAGCAATAACGAAAGGATCCTTACCTTCACGCTGAGCCAGCGCTGCTCCTACTGCATGGTTGGAAGCATCGCACATGATTTCAAATGGCTGCCTCCAGTCCGGTCCTCTCACAATTGGAGCTTGAGTCAGAGCAGTCTTCAGCTTATCAAACGCTTGTTTGCAATCCTCACTGAACTCGAACTCAATATCCTTCTGCAGTAATCTAGATAAGGAAAGTGCGACCTTACTAAAGTCCTTAATAAATCTCCTGTAAAAACTTGCATGGCCAAGGAACGAACGAACTTCCCTCACAGAAGAAGGGTAAGGTAAACTAGAAATAACATTCACCTTTGCTGGGTCTACAGAAATGCCATTATTGGATACCACATGTCCTAATACAATTCCTTGTTTTACCATAAAGTGACATTTTTCGAAATTTAAAACAAGGTTTGTATTAACACATCTATCTAATACTCTAGATAATCCATCTAAGCAAAGGCTAAAAGAATAACCATAAACTCTAAAATCATCCATAAAAACTTCCATACAATCCTCAATAAGATCAGAGAAAAGACTCATCATGCACCTTTGGAAAGTAGCTGGTGCATTGCACAAGCCAAAGGGCATTCTCTTATAAGCATAAGTCCCAAAAGGACATGTAAAAGTAGTCTTTTCCTGATCCTCAGGAGCTATATGAATCTGGAAATAACCTGTGTAACCGTCTAAAAAGCAATAATGTGATTTACCTGACAGGCGATCCAGCATTTGATCAATGAATGGAAGTGGATAGTGATCCTTACGGGTAGCTTGGTTGAGATGCCTGTAATCAATGCAGACTCTCCAAGCATTCTGAACTCTAGTTGCTATGAGCTCTCTATGCTCATTCTTCACTGTAGTGACTCCAGACTTCTTGGGCACCACTTGTACTGGGCTTACCCATTCACTGTCTGAAATGGGATATATGATACCAGCTTCCAATAGTCTGGTCACTTCCTTTTTGACAACTTCCAAGATGGTGGGATTCAATCTTCTTTGGGGTTGACGGACAGGTCTTGCTTCCTCTTCTAAAAATATTCTGTGCTCACATATTTGAGGGTTGATGCCTACTATGTCTGCCAAGCTCCACCCAATTGCCTTCTTATGCTTCCTCAGCACATCAAGTAACTGCTCTTCTTGTTGAGAAGTAAGTTCTCTTGCAATGATAACTGGAAACCTCTGCTCATCTTCAAGATAAGCATATTTGAGATGTGGAGGGAGGGGTTTCAATTCTAACTTTTGATCATGGGCAGGCTCTGGATTATCTGGAGCTTGTGAAAATAACGAAGTGCCCTCATTGTCAGTTAAGAGGGTCTCCACACTTGGACCTTGTCCAGTGTGCCTCTCTTCAAACTCTTCCTTGTGAACTTCAGCTACACTTTCATCTATGACATCACACTGAAAGATAGAACGATCTTCTGGGGGGTTGTCAATGACTCCATTCAGATTGAAGATTACTATGCGGCCATCTATTTCAAAGGAGTATGTTCCTGAAAAGGCATCCAATTTGAATTTTGATGTCTTCAGGAATGGTCTCCCAAGTAGGATTGATGATGGCTTATCTGAATCCTTATGGGGCATCTCCAAGATATAAAAATCAGTGAGAAATGTAAGTCCTTTAATGTTCACCAAAACATCTTCAGCAACTCCAGCCACTGTAATAATGCTTTTATCTGCTAACACAAAACGAGCTGCCGACCTTTTTAAGGGAGGGAGCTTCAAAATATCATATATAGACAAAGGCATTATACTGACACATGCTCCTAAATCACACATGCAATCATAAATTACTATACCACCAATAGTACAGCTAACTATACAAGGACCTGGATCACTATATTTTTCAAGTAATCCTCCCATTAAAGCAGATATAGAACTACCTAAAGAAATAGTTTCTAATTCATTAATTTTGTCTTTATGGATACACAAGTCTTTTAGAAATTTTGCATATTTAGGTACCTGTTGAATAACATCAAAAAGAGGAACAACTACCTCAACCTTTTTGAATATTTCTACCATTTTGGGGTCGGGTTCCAGCTGCTTCTTGGGCTTCCTTGCAAGTTGTGGAAATGGAATTGGAGTAGTGTTCTCTGTGGTGTCTGTGCCTTTTGGTGCTTCCTCCTGTGGTTGAGCTATTTCTTCTTCAGTTATGTCCTGTATGTCCTCTTCCTCTTTAACATCTTCTATTTCTATTACCTCTTCAGTTGAGGTGTGTTCTGGTGGGCTTGGTTTCTCCTGATTCCTCTCCTGCAGTGTGGTCCCAGACCTTAGGGTGGTGGCATTAATGCCTCCCTTTGGATTGGGTAATGGTTGAGAGGGGATTTCAGTGGAGCTTGAAGGTTGGTTACTGGAATTTTGCGTTGATCCAATCTGTGACATAAGAGCTTGCAAAGTAGAGGTGAGACCATTCAGATTGGCGTTAATACTATTCATGTTATTTTCCATGGTCTGTTGTCTTTGCTCAAAAGATTGTAGTAGCTCTTCATTAGGAGATAAAGAAGAATGAGTAAATTGAGATGTTTGCTGTTGATTGTTCTGTGGTCCTTGGTTTTGCCTCAGGTGAGGTGCTCTGTAAGGTTGATTCTGCTGCCTGTTGTTGTTATTATTCCACCTCTGATTTTCCTGATTATCTCTGCCTCCTCTGTTATTGTTGTCCCTCCAATTCTGGTTAGAATTGTCCTGCCATCCATGGTTATTATTTCCACTTTGATTGTACCCTTGGTTGGGGCGGTCATAGAAGTTATGAGTGGATGCCACCATGTTGTCTTCTTGTTGGAGCTGCGGGCATTCATCAGTGTAATGGCTATAATCAGCACAGATTCCGCAAATTCTTTGTGGGACTAGTTGTTGGTTTTGCTGTGGCGGAGGAGGTTGAGCTTGCTGAGCTTGTTGTTGATTCAATTGCATCTGCTTCAGCAAGTTGGTCATCTCACATATACTCTGAGCTAGAGCAGCAGTCTCTCTATTAGAGGATACTTCTGCAACGGCTTTTGAACGGCCTTGCTTTTGCCTGTGATTTCTAGTAGATTTAGCTAAATCACTGATCAATTGCCAAGCCTCATCAGTGGTCTTGTACTTCTTCATAGACCCATTGCTAGCACTTTCCAATGTGGTCTTATCTTGGGGCCTCATGCCCTGTGTGACATAGCTAAGCAACACTATCTTGTCAATCCTGTGGTGGGGGCATGCTTCCAGAAGATTATTGAAGCGCTCCCAGTATTCAAAGAGAGTTTCATTGTCATCCTGAACAATTGTGGAAATATCCTTCCTCAGTTTATCAGTAACTTCAGATGGAAAGAATTTCTCCAAAAACTCCTTTCTGAGTGTATCCCAGTTGGATACATTTTCCAGAGGTTGAGTGTAGTACCACTCTCTTGCTTTTCCCTCGAGAGAAAACGGGAAAGCTTTCAGCAAAACTGAAGTTTCATCAGTACCATCACGCCTGACAGTAGAACAGGCTGCCTGGAAATCTCTCAAGTGCTTGATAGGCTCTTGAGCAGGTAGGCCATGAAACTTGGGCATCAAGTTTAGCAGTGCGGTCTTTATTTCAAAATCTGTAGCCACCGCTGGATAATGCGCTTGAAACGGTTGCATTGTAAAATCAGGGGCTCCTTCCTCCTGGATGGTAACTCTCCTAGCTGCCATGTCTTCTGCACGTAAAACAACCGAATCAGTAGAACGGGGGCTGGTTTCTTCCTCAAGTTCACTCTCAGATCTGCCCTCAGAGCGGACTAACCGATGCTGTTCTCGCCTTATTCGTGAAATAGTCCTTTCAATTTCAGGATCGAATATTAGCAAGCGCGGATCAGGAAGTGAACGCGTCATTTGACAGAAGAAACATGCAGCTCATAGTAGCAAAATAAAATAAAATGCAAATAAATAAATTCTAATTAATAACTTTAGCACTCTATTGCAACTCCCCGGCAACGGCGCCAAAAATTGATGAGGGGAAGAAGTTGGTGAATTAAAAATTATTAAAATAGTTACGTTGCAAGTATAGTTCTTAACTCACTGAAAATCTACCTATGAATTTAGAAATATGTCACAGAGAGTTTAAATTAAAAATTACTGGGAGTTTAAGTCCCAGGTCGTCTCCCAACGAGTTGTAGAAAAGTGTGCTATTTTATTAATCAGATGTTCCAAGAAGTTGAGTTAAGTAGAGGGAAAATTAAAAAGGGGAAATTTAAATAAAATGAATAAAAGCCTTGACTGGGAGTTGATTAGTTAGAATCTCTATTATTGATGGAATGATCTCAAGGTTAATTTGTAATTAATGGTTGTTCTGTTTAGTTATCCTTTACTAGGTAAGGGAAAGTCAAACAAGTTGGAATGCTAGATCTATTCACGAGTTGCAACCCACTTAGTTCAAAGGGATTAGTGTTAGTGATTAGATAACAATTCAACAGTTAACCCAATTACAATTTTTCTTTCAATCCTTCCAACTCAAGAGTTCCTTTCAATCAACTCCCCATCAAGTGAGGGAACTACTCACTCATTGCAAATAATAAATCCATAACACATGAAAGGGAATTAAAAGAAGACATGATTATTGGAATGGGGAAATAAATTAAAATAGAAGAAATAATCCTTGTATCAAATAATCATGAAAGTATTCAAATGACAAAATTGAACAAAGCAAAGAACATGGAAGAATAAAACCAAGTTAAGAGAACGAACTAGAATGACGAGGTCTTGATGAGGAAAAATAACTCTTCTCAATGTTCCAATGCTAAGATCAATTTCCAAAATTAAAATTCTAAAACCTAGAGAGAAAAAACCTAGAGGAGGAAAAACTAGCTCTAAAACTGTCTACTGTGTAGAATGAATGTTGTTGTTTGTTTCTGCATATTCTCTGGCTCTAATCTGCTGTTCCGGGCCAAAAATTGGGTCGAAATAAGGTCCAAAATTGCCCCCAGCGAAGTCTGCAGATTATGCAGATCGCACATGTCACATGATCGCGTCATCCATGCGGACGCGTCATTCGCGCTTTTCCTTGCCACGCGTTCGCGTCGTCCACGCTACCGCGTCGCCTGAGCTTTTCCAATCCGCGCGGCCGCGTGAGCCATGCAGCCGCGTCACTGCGATTCGCTCTCCTTTGCGTGGTCGCGTGAGCCATGCGACCGCGTCACTTCTCGCTGGTTATCTCCTCAAATTCTTGTGTTCCTTCCATTTTTTCTAGCTTCCTTTCCAATCTCCAACTCATTCATGCCCTATAAAGTCTGAAACACTCAACACACAGATCGCGGCATCGAATGAAATAAAGGAGAATTAAAAATACATAATTAAAGTCTCTAGGAAGAAGTTTTCAAACATGTTATAAATTCAGGAGGGATTATAATTTCATGCTAATTTAATGAATAAGTGGGTAAGCATCATGATAAAACCACACAATTAAACAAAATATAAACCATAAAATAGTGGTTTATCACCAACCTCACACTTTTCGGGGTAAAATCTAAGATTCTTCCTCGAACCATGGTGCCCCAATTCTTTGGATTTGGGTTCACACTAGTGTCATAGTTTTTAGTAACCCATGCATTAGCATAGAACTCTTGCACCATTAGAATCCCAACATCTTGAATAGGATTGGTTAGGACTTCCCAACCTCTTCTCCGGATCTCTCTTTGGATTTTCGGATACTCATTCTTCTTGAGCTTGAAAGGGACCTCAGGGATCACTTTCTTCTCTGCCACTACTTCATAGAAGTGGTCTTAGTGGGCTTTGGTGATGAATTTATCCATCTCCCAAGATTAAAAAGTGGTGGCTACTGCCTTCCCTTTCCTCTTTCTAGAGGGTTCTCCAACCTTGGGTGCCATGAATGGGAATGAAAAGAAAAAAAGCTAGGCTTTTCCAACACTAAACTTAAAACTTTGCTCGTCCTCGGGCAAAATAAAGAAAAGAGAAGAATGGATTAGAAGAAGAAGAAAATAGAAGTAGAGAGAGAAAGAAATTCGGCCTAGTGGGGTTTATGAGTGTATGAGAAGTGTGTGTATGAAGGGTTATGAAGAGGATTATTTATAGGATGGGGGTGAGTTAGGTTCGGTCTTGGGTTTTGGGTAGAAAATTTGATTTTGAAATGGGTGGGGGTTGGTGGAAGTTATGATGGTTTTGGGGAAGTGATACGGATGTGATTGGGCTAGGGTTTATAAAGAAGTGTGTATGGGGAAGTGTGAAAGAAAGAAGGAATAAGTGGGGTAGGTAAAGATGATGTGGGACCCACTGGTCCTGAGAGGCTAGGAAATTCAGATTCCCTGCCCTCTGCAATGGCGTTCAACTTCAACAACACTCCATCCAAAGTGTTCTGTTTTCACTGCTGAATATTTCTGTCTCTGTTCTGATTGCTGCATATGATCATAAACCTAAAAAAAAATTAACTGCAAGAAAAACAAAATGAAAGAAAATGAAAACAATTAATTAAGGTTGGGTTGCCTCCCAACAAACACTTCTTTAACGTCATTAGCTTGACGGTTAGCTCCTTACGGAGGTGAGTATGGGCTCAGATTTTTGCCCCTTACAGTGAACTTTCTTCCTGTCTTCTCATGAATGAGCTCTACATGCTCTAAAGACAGGACACGACTCACTGTATGTGGTAAGATTGGTTTCTTGGTGAAGACAACTCTCATGCCAGGTGAGAGGCCTTCAGTTGGGACTTTCTTGTCCCTCCAGCCTTTAGGTACTTTCTTCTTAGTACCTTTAAAGCTTGTTGATGGCTGCCCAACACCAAACTTAGAATTGATGTTTGGGGGCTCTGTAGAACTCTGCACAGAAAGAGAGGGTTGAAACACTAGGTGTTACACAGTTATCTCTTTTTTATTAGAGGGAGAGTTGGGGTGAGGCATCTTGAACAAGATTTGGTCCTCCCCAAGTTGTAGAGTCAGTTCTCCCTTAGCCACATTAATGATAACATTGGCAGTGGCTAGCAAAGGTCTTCCAAGGATGACAGAGTCATCCTCATCCTCTCCAATATCCAAGACTATGAAGTTTGCAGGGATGTAGTGGTTTCCAATCTTTACCAAGACATCCTCTACTAAGTCATATGGCTTCTTTATTGTCTTGTCTGCTATCTCTAGTGAGATGTTTGTAGCTTGTACCTCAAAGATTCTCAACTTCTCCATTACAGAGAGTGGCATGAGATTTATGCTTGACCCTAGGTCACACAGAGCCTTCTCAAAGGTCATGGTGCCTATGGTGCAAGAAATTAGGAAGCGTCCAGGATCTGGAAGCTTCTGAGGTAGCTTCTGCTGGACCAAAGCATTTAGTTCTTTGGTAAGAAGTGGAGGTTCTTCCTCCAAAGGCTTTGTACCAAATAGCTTGGCATTCAGCTTCATGAGAGTTCCTAGGTATTGAGCAAACTTTCTCTTTCCTAGTGTCCTCATCCTCATCAGAAGACGAGTGTTCATCAGAACTCATGCATTGCAGAAGTGCATGCAAAGGAACCTCTATGGTCTCTATGTGAGCCTTGGCTTCCTTTGGTTCCTGGATAGGGATGTTCTGAGTGGGCATTGAGTACTCAAAGGGTGTGCCTTTACTGGCGTTTAACGCCAGCTCTAATAGCTCTTTGGGCATTGAACGCCCATGCTGTGCACCTTTACTGGCGTTAAACGCCATTTTCTTTATCCTTTTTGGCGTTGAATGCCCAGCAAGGGACGCCAGCTTCCCTGTCTGGCTGGGCATTGAACACCCAGTGAGGGGTTCCTCACTGGCATTCAGCGCCAGAGTTCCTGTCTGTTTGGGCGTTGAACGCCCAGCCAGTGCTCCCTGGCTAGCGTTCAACATCAGCTCTGCTGCCAGAATGGGCGTTGAACGTCTAGTGATATGCTCTTCACTGGCATTCAATGCCATCCCATTCTCTCCAGATTCAGCCTCAGCCTCAGAGGTGATGACCTTGCACTCTTCTCTTGAGTTCACCTCAGTGTTACTTGGAAGAGTGTCAGGAGGAGTCTCAGGGATTCTCTTGCTCAGTTGACCAACCTGTACCTCCAAGTTTCTAATGGAGGACGTTGTTTCATTCATGAAACTATGAGTGGTCTTAGAGAGGTTGGAAACCAGAGTGACTAAGTCAGAAAGGCTCTGCTTAGTGGTCTCGGTGATGCGTGCGTACGCACACTTGCTGAAAAGCTCCAAACTCTATTTCTTTATGAATTCTCCACTTTTACATACTTTTTCTTCATTCCTTCAATCCATTCTTTGCCTTCTAAACCTGAAATCACTCATCAAACACATCAAGGCATCGAATGAGATTAAAGTGAATTAAAATTAGCAAATTATAAGGCCTAAAAAGCATGTTTTCACTTTCAAGCACAAATTAGGAAGAAATCATGAAACTATGCTATTTCAATGAATAAAAGCGAGAAATATTAATAAAATCCACTCATTTAAAGCAAATAAATACCATGAAATGTGGATTCATCACATCCCCACACTTAAACAATAGAATGTCCTCATGCTATACTCAAGAAGGATACAAGAAAGGGGTACCAATATTTATTCAATGCAAGTAAACTACCTATATGTAATCTATCTAAATGCATGTAACTAACTACTTGGTTAAAATAAATCAATTTCCAAGAATACATATATGAACATAAGGGCTAAAGCAATCATAATCAAATCAGATCCACAATTGAATTGAGTTATTGAAAAGAATTTAACAACTTGCAAGAGAGGAGATAATCAAAGGTGGAAACATGTAATTGAACAATTGAACCTTTCACGGGATGTGTATACACTCTCTTTGCTCAAGTGTTTAGGGTCAATTCACTCAATTCTCCTCTAATCAAGCTTTCTAAGATTTGTTTTTTATCTAACAATCAACAGTTATTCAATGCATGCATACAAATATCATGAGGACTTTTCATGGGTTGTAATGGGGCTAGGGTCAAGGTAAGCATGCCTATGGTCAAGTGAGCTTGAACTTTGAATCATTGATTAACTTAAGCTCTTACCTAACCTAAAACCTATTTAACTCTAATGCAAAACCTAACTACCCATTCTTCACTTTTCCATACACTCATGCGTTCGCTTTTTAATCACAGCACATATGCATTGTTATTATTACTTTACTTTGGGGTATTTTGTCCCCTTTTTATTCCTTTCTTTTTCTCTTTTTTCTTTCCTTTTTTTTTCTTTTCTTTTCTTTTTTTATATAGCATAATATATACAAGAGAGACTGGTGCACAAAATTGTGATTACAATTTTCACAACTCCGCACAACTAACCAACAAGTGCACTGGGTCGTCCAAGTAATACCTTACGTGAGTAAGGGTCGATCCCACGGAGATTGTCGGCTTGAAGCAAGCTATGGTTATTTCGTAAATCTTAGTCAGGAGATTAATGATAAGAGTGATTGTATTTATGAAAAATAAATAACATGAAATAAATAGTACTTCTGATTTAGTAATGAGAAACAGGCTGAGGTTCCGGAGATGCTCTGTCCTCTGAATCTCTGCTTTCCTACTGCCTTCTTCTCCAAGCACGCATGGCTTCCTTCAATGGCAAGCTGTATGATCCTCTCGGATGAAAAATACCAGGTACGATGTCTGCATGGCTAATCAACTGTCGGATTTCTCATCTCGGATGACAAATACCAAGTACAGCTACCGCACGGCTAATCATCTGTCGGTTCCCACTAGCGTCGGAATAGGACCCTTGTCCTTTTGCACACTGTCACTGCGCCCAACATTCGCAGGTTTGAAGCTCGTCACAGTCATCCCCTCCCGGATTCTACTTGGAATACCACAGATAAGGTTTAGACTTTCCAGATCCCATGAATACTGCCAATGATTCTAGCTTATACCACGAAGGTTCTAACCCCCGGACTCGGTCCGTAGATTAGAACCCAAGAGATACGCACTCAAGCTGTCGCCCAATGACTACATTGAGCTCAGATAGAACGGGAGTGGTTGTCAGGCACGCGTTCATAAGTTGAGGATAATGATGAGTGTCACGGATCATCATATTCTCTATATTGAAGTACGAGTGAGTATCTTAGAATAGAATCAAGCGTGATTGAATAGAAAACAGTAGTAATTGTATTAATACATTGAAACACAGCAGAGCTCTTTACCCCCACCTATGGGGTTTAGAGACTCATGCCATAGAAGATACAATATCCAGTGTAAAATGTCATGAGGTACAAAATGAATCTCTAAAAGTAGTTCTTATACTAGACTAGTAACTTAGGTTTACAGAAAATGAGTAACTAAGTGTAGATAGTGCAGAAATCTACTTTCGGGACCCACTTGGTGCGTGCCTAGGCTGAGCTTTCAAGCTTTCATGTTCATATGCCCAAAGTTGGCGTTAAACGCCACCTTGAGTGCCAGAATGGGCGTTTAACGCCGAAAAAGGTGCCAGTTCTGGCGTTTTACGCTAGAAAGTTTTAGACTGACTTTGGACAGCAGTGTGGGCCATCAAATCTCGGGCAAAGAATGGACTATTATATATTACTGGAAAGCCCAGGATGTCTAATTTCCAACGCAATTGAGAGCGCGCCAATTGGGCTTTTGTAGCTCTAGAAAATCCACTTCGAGTGCAGGAGGGTCAGAATCCAACAGCATCTGCAGTCATTTTTCAGCCTCTAAATCAGATTTTTGCTCAGGTCCCTCAATTTTAGCCGGAAAATACCTGAAATTACAGAAAAACACGCAAACTCATAGTAAATTAAAACATACTAAAAACTATGTAAAAACAATGCCAAAAAGGGTATAAATTATCCGCTCATCACAACACCAAACTTAAATTGTTGCTTGTCCCCAAGCAACTAAAAACAAAATAGGATAAAAAAAGAGAATATACAATAAATTTCAAAAATATCAATGAAGATTAGCTTCAATTAGATGAGCGGGACTTATAGCCTTTTTTGCTTCTGAACAGTTTTGGCATCTCACTTTATCCTTTGAAGTTCCGAATGATTGGCATCCATAGGAACTCAGAATTCAGATAGTGTTATTGATTTTCTTAGTTCAGTATGTTGATTCTTGAACACAGCTACTTTATGAGTCTTGGCCGTGACCCTAAACATTTTGTTTTCCAGTATTACCACCGGATACATAAATGCCACAGACACATAACTTGGATGAACCTTTTCAGATTGTGACTCAGCTTTGCTAGAGTCCCCAGTTAGAGGTGTCCAGAGCTCTTACGCACACTCTTTTTGCTTTGGACCACGACTTTAACCGCTCAGTCTCAAGCTTTTCACTTGACACCTTCACGCTACAAGTACATGGTTAGGGACAGCTTGATTTAGCCTCTTAGGCCAGGATTTTATTCCCTTGGGCCCTCCTATCCATTAATGCTCAAAGCCTTGGATCCTTTTTACCCTTGCCTTTTGGTTTAAAGGGTTATTGGCTTTTTCTGCTTGCTTTTTCTTTTTCTTTCTTTTTCTCTCTTTTTCTCTCTTTTTTTTTCCGTAAGCTTTGCTTTTCACTACTTTTTCTTACTTCAAGAATCAATTTTATGATTTTTCAGATTATCAATAACATTTCTCCTTTTTCATTATTCTTTGAAAAGCCAACGATTTTAACATTCATGAATAACAAATTCAAAAATATGCACTGTTCAAGCATTCATTCAGAAAACAAAAAGTATTGCCACCACATCAAAATAATTAAACTAATTTCAAGATAAAATTCGAAGCCCATGTACTTCTTTTTCTTTTTCAAATAAAAATATTATTCAATTAAGAAAGGTGAGGGATTCATGGAATCATTCATAGCTTTAAGACATAGACTCTAAACTTTATTGATCATGGAATAAGACATAAAATAAACATAAAAGCAGACAAATAATAATAAAAGAGAGAAAATTAAAGACATAAAAATAAATGACTCTAATACTAATGCTTATGTAACTCTTAAAATAGGTTTCTAATAATAAAAGTTATCACAGAGTTAGGACTCAACAACCTTTATTTTGAGAGATAGGTGCTCCTTCAATCTGTGGGATGTCCGGCTCTTCAAGGATCAGCTTCTGGCGCTTTAGTTCCTGTAGCTCACACCCTTGCTCCTCTTGTTCTTTGAGCAGTTTGCAGAGCATGCTTTTCTGATTCTGCTGCTCTTCTTTGAGTTGATCCATAGATTCTTGCAGCTTGTTGACAGATGCTTCTAAGCAGGCCCAATAGTCAAATTATGGAATTTCTGGGAGGAGCTCATGCGCCTTCCTCTTGGTGAGGTTGTCTTGAACTTGAGGTCCATCCATTACCCTTTTGGTGATTGGGTGTTCAACTGGGATATACTCATCCACACCTATCTGTACCCCTGCATCTTTACATAACAGACTGATCAAGCTTGGAAAAGCCAATTTGGCCTCAGTGGATTCCTTGTTTACAAACAAGTAAATTTCACAAGGAATTAATTGATGAACCTCTACTTCTTTTCCCAGCATAATACAGTGGATCATCATTGCTCTTTTGACGGTGACTTCAGAGTGGTTACTGGTGGGAAGTATAGATTGTCCAATGAAATCCAGCCAGCCCCTAGCAACTGGCTTGAGGTCTCCTATCTTCAGTTGGTTTGGGATACCTTTTGAATTTGTTATCCACTTGGTTCCAGGGAGGCATATGTCCTCTAGAACTTGATCCAGCTTTTTATCTTTAGCCATTCTCCTATTAAAAGATTCTGGATCATCCTGTAGTTGAGGAAGTTTGAGGACTTCTCTCACTTTGTCAAGATGGAAGTAGATAATCCTTCCTCTGACCATGGTTCAAAAAGTGTGGAAGGCAGTTCCCTCAATTCTTTGCTTATCTGTCAGCCACAGATTTGCATAGAATTCCTGGACCATGTTTCTTCCCATATTCATCTCAGGATTAGCTAGGATTTCCCAGCCTCTGTTTTGAATCTGTTCTTGGATCTCCGAATATTCGTCTTCTTTTAGATCGAACTTGACTTCCGGGATCACTGATCTTCTGCACACTATTTTGAAGTAATAATCTGCATGTTCTTTAGTGCAGAACCTCTCATGCATCCATTGTGGTTTTAGATTATTTTCTTTTTTGCCTCTTGGAGTGGTTTGTTTTCCTTTAGGGGCCATGATCTTGGTCAGTGATCACGGAAAATCACACCAAACTTAGAGGTTTGCTTGTCCTCAAGCAAAAGTAAAGGAAGAAGATAAATAGGTGAAGAGAAGGATTCGAATGATGGAGGAAGGGGGTGGCCGAATGTATAAATAGAGGGGAGGGGGAATGGGTTCGAAATTTTGGAAAAAAAGATATGATTGATAAAAGATAAACATGATCTGAAAAAGATGAGATTCTTTTTAAAAATTTAAAAGATATAAAAAAGATATGAGGAAGTTGAATTTGAATTATTTTGTTTATGCATCTAAGAAATAAAAGATGATATGAATGAATGAAATAGATTTAAAAAGAAATCGGAAAGATGAATGAGTTTTGAAAAAGAATTGAGAAGAATTGAAAAAGAATCAAGAAGAATTTATAAGATTATAAATTTTTGTGAATGGAAATTAAAAAATGAATGTTTGTAATGTTTGGATGTAGAAAATTGATTTAAAATATGAAAATTCGAAAAAAAAATTGAATTTGAAACAAAATTACCTCTCCCCTAGCTGTTCTGGCATTAAACGCCCAGAATGATATCCATTCTGGCGTTTAACGCCCATCTGGTGGCCATTTTGGGTGTTTAAACGCCCAGAATGATATCCATTAGCCTCAGTTTTGAGCATTCTTGCTCAACATTGCCTTCAAGATAATGTTTGATTCTCTTTCCATTAACAATGAACTTTTTGTCAGAATCAACATCTTGAAGCTCTACATAACCATATGGTGACACACTTGTAATCATATGTGGTCCCCTCCACCGGGATTTCAATTTCTCAGGGAATAATCTGAGCCTAGAGTTAAACAGCAGGACCTTCTGTCCTGGTTCAAAGACTCTAGATGACAGCCTTTTGTCATGCAATCTTTTTGCTTTTTCTTTATAGATTTTAGCATTTTTGAACGCATTGAGTCTAAACTCCTCTAGCTCGTTCAACTGGAGTAATCTTTTCTCTCCAGCTATCCTAGCATCAAGGTTTAGGAACCTGGTTGCCCAATAGGCCTTGTGTTCCAGTTCCACTGGCAGATGACAGGCTTTTCCATACACAAGTTAGTATGGAGAGGTCCTTATAAGAGTCTTGAATGCTGTTCTGTATGCCCACAGAGCATCATCCAGACTTCTTACCCAATCCTTTCTATGGGTACTTACAGGCCGTTCCAGGATTCGTTTTAATTCTCTATTCGAGACTTCAGCCTGCCCATTTGTCTGTGGATGATATGGAGTTGCCACTTTATGGTTAATTCCATATCGTACCAGAGCAAAGTCAAGCTGTTTATTACAGAAATGAGTGCCTCCATCACTGATCAGTATCTTAGGGACACTGAACCTACTGAAGATATGCTTTTGGAGGAACTTCATCACTGTCTTAGTATCATTAGTGGGTGTTGCAATTGCTTCTACCCATTTAGATACATAGTCTACTCCCACCAGAATATAAGTGTTTGAATATGATGGTGGGAAAGGCCCCATGAAGTCAATACCCCATACATCAAATAACTCAATCTCTAGGATCCCTTGCTGAGACATGGCATAACCGTGAGACAGATTACCAGCTCTCTGACAACTGTCACAGTTACGTACAAACTCTCTGGAGTCTCTATAGAGAGTGGGCCAGTAGAAACCACATTGGAAAACCTTGGTGGTTGTTCGCTCACCTCCAAAATGTCCTCCATATTGTGATCCATGGCAATGCCATAGGATCTTCTGTGCCTCTTCTCTAGGCACACATCTGTGGATTACTCCGTTTGTACACCTCTTAAAGAGATATGGTTTATCCCACAAGTAGTATTTTGCATCAGAAATCAATTTTTTCATCTTTTGCTTACTGTACTCTTTGGGTATGAATCTCACAGCTTTATAGTTTGCAATGTCCATAAACCATGGTAATTCCTGAATGGAAAAGAGTTGCTCATCCGGAAAGGTTTCAAAGATCTCAGTAAGAGGGAGGGACGCCCCTTCTACTGGTTCTATCCGAGACAGGTGATCTGCTACTTGGTTCTCTGTCCCTTTTCTGTCTCTTATTTCTATATCAAACTCTTGCAGAAGTAACACCCATCTTATGAGTCTGGGTTTTGAATCCTGCTTTGTGAGGAGATATTTTAGAGCAGCATGGTCAGTGTACACAATCACTTTTGATCCCACTAAATAAGATCTAAACTTGTCAATGGCATAAACCACTGCAAGCAACTCTTTTTCTGTGGTTGTGTAATTCTTCTGTGCTTTATTCAAAACATGGCTAGCATAGTAAATGACGTGCAGAAGCTTGTTATGCCTTTGTCCCAATACTACACCAATGGCATGGTCACTGGCATCACACATTAGTTCGAATGGTAATGTCCAGTCTGGTGCAGAAATGGCTGGTACTGTGACCAACTTAGCTTTCAGAGTTTCAAACGCCTGCAGACACTCAGTGTTAAAGACAAATGGCGTGTCAGCAGCTAGCAGATTGCTCAGATATTTTGCAATTTTTGAAAAATCTTTTATAAACCTTCTATAGAATCCTGCATGCCCCAGAAAGATTCTGATTTCCTTAACATTGGTAGGTGGTGGTAATTTTTCAATTACCTCTACTTTAGCTTGATCCACCTCTATTCTCTTGTTTGAAATTTTGTGCCCAAGACCAATTCCTTCAGTCACCATAAAGTGAAAATTTTCCCAGTTTAAAACCAGGTTAGTCTCTTGGCACCTTTTCAATACAAGTGCTAGATGGTCAAGACAGGAGCTGAATGAGTCTCCAAATACTGAGAAGTCATCCATGAAGACTTCTAGAAATTTTTCTACCATATCAGAGAAGATAGAGAGCATGCACCTCTGAAAAGTTGCAGGTGCATTACACAGACGAAATGGCATCCTTCTGTAGGCAAGTACTGCAGAGGGACATGTGAATGATGTTTTCTCTTGGTCCTGAGGATCTACTGCAATTTAGTTGTAACCTGAATAGCCATCCAAAAAGCAGTAGTATTCATGACCTGCTAGTCTCTCTAGCATCTGGTCTATGAATGGTAGAGGAAAATGATCCTTTCTGGTGGCTGTATTGAGTCTTCTGTAGTCAATACACATACACCCCTGTAACTGTTCTTGTAGGAACCCTGGTGCACGAATTATGAATCACACTTTTCACAACTCGTACCACTAACCAGCAAGTGCACTGGGTCGTCCAAGTAATACCTTACGTGAGTAAGGGTCGAATCCCACAGAGATTGTTGGTTTGAAGCAATCTATGGTTATCTTGCAATTCTTAGTCAGGAAGTCAATTTTGTTTATCAGTTGAATTGCGAATAAACAAGAGAGCATGGGTTAAAGGTTACTTGTTATGCAGTAATGGAGAATATGTTGGAGTTTTTGGAGATGCTTTGTCTTCTGAATCTCTGCTTTCCTTTGTCCTCTGATTCACGCACGCACGTCCTTCTATGGCAAGCTGTGTGTTGGGGCATCACCGTTGTCAATGGTTACATCCCCTCCTCTTGTGAAAATGGTCCAAATGCTCTGTCACAGCACGGCTAATCATCTGAGGTTCCCGATCATGCTGGAATAGGATTCACCCTCCTTTTACGTCTGTCACTACGCCCAACACTCGCGAGTTTGAAGCTCGTCACAGTCATTCAATCCCTGAATCCTACTCGGAATACCACAGACAAGGTTTAGACTTTCCGGATTCTCATGAATGCCGCCATCAGTCTAGCTTATACCACGGAGATTCGGATTAAGGAATCTAAGAGATATTCATTCAATCTGATGTAGAACGGAGGTGATTGTCAGACACACGTTCATGGATTGAGGAAGGTGATGAGTGTCACTGATCATCACCTTCTCCATAGCTAGGCGCGAATGGATATCTTAGATAGGAACACGCATGTTTGAATGAAAAACAAAAATACTTACATTAATTCATCGAGACACAGCAGAGCTCCTCACCCCCAATAATGGAGTTTAGAGACTCATGCCGTGAAAGAGTACAAAGTTCAGATCTAAAATGTCATGAGATACAAAATAAGTCTCTAAAAGTTGTTTAAATACTAAACTAGTAGCCTAGGTTTACGAAAAATGAGTAAACTATGATGGGTGGTGCAGAGATCCACTTATGGGGCCCACTTGGTGTGTGCTGGGGCTGAGACTTAAACAATTCACGTGCATAAGGCTGTTTTGGGCGTTCAACGCCAGGTTTGGATCCATTTCTGGCGTTGAACTCCAACTTTTAATCCTTTTCTGGCGCTGGACGCCAGAATTGGGCAGAGAACTGGCGTTGAACGCCAGTTTATGTTGTCTATCCTTGAACAAAGTATGGACTATTATATATTTCTGGAAAGCCCTAGATGTCTACTTTCCAACGCACTTGAAAGCACGCCATTTTGAGTTCTGTAGCTCCAGAAAATCCACTTTGAGTGCAGGGAGGTCAGAATCCAACAGCATCAGCAGTCCTTTTTCAGCCTGAATCAGATTTTTGCTCAGCTCCCTCAATTTCAGCCAGAAAAATACCTAAAATTACAGAAAAACACACAACTCATAGTAAAGTCTAGAAATATGAATTTTTTCCTAAAAACTAAAGGAAACAAACTAAAAACTCACTAAAACATACTAAAAACTATATGAAATTAACCCCATAAAGCGTATAAAATATCCGCTCATCACAACACCAAACTTAAACTGTTGCTTGTCCTCAAGCAACTAGACAAACAAAATAGAAGACTAATAGGTTGAGAAGTAATAATATCTCAGAGTTTTTGAGTGAAGCTCAGATTCTAATTAGATAAGCGGGACTAGTAACTTTTTGCTTCCGAACAGTTTTGGCATCTCACTTTATCCATTGAAGCTCAGAGTGATTGGCATCTATAGGAACTTAGAATTCAGATAGTGTTATTGATTCTCCTATTTCAGTATGATGATTCTTGAACACAGCTATTTCATGAGTCTTGGTCGTGGCCCTAAGCACTTTGTTTTCCAGTATTACCACCGGATACATAAATGCCACAGACACATAATTGGGTGAACCTTTTAGATTGTGACTCAGCTTTGCTAAAGTCCCCAATTAGAGGTGTCCAGAGTTCTTAAGCACACTCTTCTTTCTGCTTTGGACCTTGACTTTAACCGCTCAGTCTCAAGTTTTCACTTGACACCTTCACGCCACAAGCACATGGTTAGGGACAGCTTGGTTTAGCCGCTTAGGCCAGGATTTTATTCCCTTAGGCCCTCCTATCCACTGATGCTCAAAGCCTTGGGATCCTTTTTATTACCCTTGCCTTTTGGTTTTAAGGGCTATTGGCTTTTTTTTTGTTGCTTTTTCTTGCTTCAAGAATCATTTTTATGATTTTTCAGATTATCAATAACATGTCTCATGTTCATCATTCTTTCAAGAGCCAACATATTTAACAGTCTTAAACAACAAATTCAAAAGACATATGCACTGTTCAAGCATTCATTCAGAAGACAGAAAGTATTGCCACCACATGTAACTAATTAGAATTTCTCTTATTAAAACTCAAAATTTTATTGCCTCTTATTCAAAAGATCTACTATTTTATTCATGTTTGCTGATGATGAGAAAAATAGACTATGGCTTAATTGGAGATAAAATCAAAATAGATACTAGTTACTACTATATGACTCCTAAGGTGAACTTCTCTAATGACACTATCACAGAGTTAAAGCAGAAATTGGAATTAACAACCTTTGTTCTGGGAAATGGGTGTTCCTCTGATCCGTGGGGTGCTTGATTCTTCAAGAGATAACTTCTGGCGCTTCAATTCCCTTAAGTCACGCCCTTGCTCCTCTTGTTCTTTAAACATATAGGTCAGCATTTGACTGTGTTCCTTCTATTCTTTTATTATTTGCTCCATAGCTTCCCGTATCTTGGTGACAGACGTCTCAAGATACTCCCAGTATTCGGATTGAGGGATTTCTGGGAGAAATTCCTGTGTTTTCTTCTTGGTGGGATCATCCTATGCTTGTTGTTTTTCCATTGATGCTTTGGTGATTGGTTTCTCAACTGAGATATACTCAGTTATTCCCATCCTTACCCCGGCGTCCTTGCAGAGCAGAGAAATCACGCTTGGATAAGCCAACCTGGCCTCTTTAGAATTTTTGTTAGCAATTTTGTAGAATTCAGCTGAGATCAGCTGATGAACTTCCACTTCTTTTCCCATCATGATGCAATGGATCATCACTGCTCTTTTAACTGTGACTTCAGAACGGTTGCTAGTAGGCAACAGAGAATGCCCAATGAAGTCCAGCCATCCTCTGGCGACTGGTTTGAGATCCTCTCTCTTGAGTTGATTTGGGACACCCTTTGTGTTGGTGGTCCACCTGGCTCCAGGGATACATATGTCCTCTAGAACCTTATCCAGGCCCTTGTCTGTTCTCATCATTCTCCTGTTGAAGGAGTCTGGATCATCTTTCAGCTGAGGTAGCTTTAAGATCTCTCTGATCTTATCAGGGATAGTATGAACAATCTTTCCTCTGACCATAGTCCGATATTCATAAAAAGCAGTTCCAGATAGTTTTTGCTTGTCAGTCTGCCACATATTAGCATAGAACTCCTAGACCATATTCCTTCCCACTTTCATTTCAGGATTAGCTAGGACTTCCCAGTTCCTGATTCGAATTTGCTCCTGGATCTCCAGATATTCATCTTCTTTCAGATCGAATCTAACTTCCGGGATCACTGATCTCAGACCCATTATTTTGTTATAATGGTCTGAATGTTCTTTAGATAAGAACTTCCCTTGATTCCAAAGTGGTTTTGGAACGCTCTCTTTCTTGCCTCTTGGAGTGGGTTGTTTTCCTTTAGGAGCCATGATCTTAGTGATCGCGGATAAACACACCAAACTTAGAGGTTTGCTTGTCCTCAAGCAAAAGAAAAGAAAGGAGAGGGATAGAAGGAGAGCTAGGTGCAATTGTTGATGGAAGGGGAGGGAGGCCGAACCCAAATTTAAAGGGAGGGAGGGTGGGTTTTCGAAAAAAAAGATAAAGATATGATAAAAAAGATTGATTTGGAAAAGATAAGATAGAAGATATGATAAGAGAAGATTTTTGAAAAAGATAGATTGGAGATTTTGAAAAAGATATTGATGAGTTGAAAAGATAGATTTGTTTTTTAAAAAGATTTGAAAAGAGTTGGATTGAATTTGCAAAGAGGGTTTGTGCTTATGGATTAAGATATATTTGATATTTTTAAGGTAGGGTTTTTAGAAATTAGGGATTTTAGAAATCAGGGTTCTTAACATATTTATGCAAGAAATCATTAATTGAAGTAAGAAAATCAAGATTGGAATGAAAAAAATAAGAAAAATGAATTTGCCTCTTCCCCATCATCCTGGCGTTTGAACGCCCAAACACTGCCTGTTTTGGGCATTCAACGCCCAAATACTGTTCTCCTGGGCGTTCAACGCCCAGTTGTTGCCCTTTTCTGGCGTTGAACGCCAGATTGCTATCCTTACTGGCGTTCAGCGCCCACTGGCTGCCCCTTTTGGGCGCTGAACGCCCAAAATGGGCTCTTACTAGCGTTTTCTTACCAGTGAGCTCTTTTTCTCTGTTTTGTGTGCAGATTCCTTCTGTAACCCTGTGAACTTATGCAATTGATTCTTTACCTTGTTATCAATGAACTCTATATAAACAAATAAAAATAAAAATAGAAATGGGGCAAAATGCTTGGAGGATTGATGCCCCATGGCTAGGTTGCCTCCCAGCAAGCGCTTCTTTATTGTCTTTAGCTGGACCTTGATGAGCTTTTAGTCTAGCTTCAGCCTTGAGCACTCTTGCTCAACGTTGCCTTCAAGATAATGCCTGATTCTCTGTCCATTGACAATGAACCTCTTATCAGAATCAATATCTTGAAGCTCCACATAACCATATGGTGATACACTTGTAATCACGTATGGTCCCCTCCACCGGGATTTCAATTTCCCGGGGAATAGCCTGAGTCTAGAGTTGAACAGCAGAACCTTCTGTCCTGGCTCAAAGATTCTAGATGACAGCTTTCTGTCATGCCACTTTTTTTATTTCTCTTTATAAAGCTTGGCATTTTCGAAAGCTGTGAATCTGAATTCCTCTAGCTCATTTAGCTGGAGCAATATTTTTTTTCCTGCTAATTTGGCATCAAAGTTTAGGAATCTGGTTGCCCAGTAGGCTTTATGTTCCAGTTCCACGGGCAGGTGACATGCCTTACCATACACAAGTTGGTATGGAGAGGTCCCTATAGGGGTCTTGAATGCTGTTCTGTAAGCCCACAGAGCATCATCCAAGCTCCGTGCCCAATCCTTTCTACGGGTACTTACTGTCCGTTCTAGGATTCTCTTTAATTCTCTGTTAGAGACTTCAGCTTGCCCATTAGTTTGTGGATGATATGGAGTAGCCACCCTATGGCGAATTCCATACCGAACCATGGCAGAGTAAAGCTGTTTATTGCAGAAGTGAGTGCCCCCATCACTGATTAGTACTCTAGGGACACCAAACCTGCTAAAGATATGTTTCTGGAGGAACTTCAGCACTGTTTTAGTATCATTGGTGGGTGTGGCAATGGCCTCAACCCATTTTGATACATAGTCAACTGCCACCAGAATATAAGTGTTTGAGTAAGATGGTGGGAAAGGTCCCATGAAGTCAATTCCCCATACATCAAACAACTCAATTTCCAAGATTCCTTGTTGAGGCATGGCGTAACCATGAGGCAGATTACCAGCTCTCTGGTAACTGTCACAGTTACGTACAAACTCTCGGGAATCTTTATAGAGTGTGGGCCAATAGAAGCCACATTGGAGGACCTTGGTGGCTGTTCGCTCACCTCCGAAATGGCCTCCATATTGAGATCCATGGCAATGCCATAGGATCCTCTGTGCTTCTTCTCTAGGCACACACCTACGGATTATTCCGTCTGCACATCTCTTGAAGAGATAGGGTTCATCCCACAAGTAGTACTTTGCATCAGTAATTAATTTCTTCTTTTGTATCCTGTTGTATTCCTTGGGTATGAACCTTGCAGCTTTATAGTTTGTAATATCGGCAAACCATGGTGTTTCCTGAATGGCAAATAAATGCTCATCCGGAAAGGTCTCAGAGATCTCAAGAGAGGGAAGGGGCATCCCTTCTACTGGCTCTATCCGGGATAGATGATCAGCCACTTGGTTCTCTGTCCCTTTTCTGTCTCTTATTTCTATATCAAACTCTTGCAGAAGCAACACCCATCTGATGAGCCTGGGTTTTGAATCCTGCTTTGTGAGTAGATATTTAAGAGCAGCATGATCAGTATACACAATCACTTTTGATCCTACTAAGTATGATCTGAACTTGTCAATGGCGTAAACCACTGCAAGTAATTCTTTTTCTGTGGTTGTGTAATTTTTCTGGGCATCATTTAGAACGCGACTAGCGTAATAAATGACGTGTAGAAGCTTGTCATACCTCTGTCCCAACACTGCACCAATGGCGTGATCACTGGCATCACACATTAGCTCAAATGGTAATGTCCAGTCTGGTGCAGAAATAACTGGTGTTGTGACCAGCTTAGCTTTCAGCGTTTCAAATGCCTGCAGGCACTCTGTGTCAAACACAAATGGCGTGTCAGCAGCTAGCAGATTGCTTAGAGGTTTTGCGATTTTTGAAAAATCCTTTATAAACCTCCTATAGAATCCTGCGTGCCCCAGAAAGCTTCTGATTACCTTAACATTGGCAGGTGGTGGTAATTTTTCAATTACCTCTATTTTTTCTTGATCCACCTCTATTCCCTTGTTTGAGATTTTATGCCCAAGAACAATCCCTTCAGTCACCATAAAGTGACATTTTTCCCAGTTTAAAACTAGGTTGGTCTCTTGGCATCTTTTCAGAACAAGTTTCAGGTGATCAAGATAGGAGCTGAATGAGTCTCCATATACTGAGAAGTCATCCATGAAGACTTCCAGAAATTTTTCCACCATATCAGAGAAAATAGAGAGCATGCATCTCTGGAAGGTTGCAGGCGCATTACACAGCCCAAATGGCATCCTTCTATAAGCAAACACTCCAGATGGACATGTGAATGCTGTTTTCTCTTGATCCTGAGGATCTACTGCAATCTGGTTATAGCCTGAGTAGCCGTCCAAAAAGCAGTAATAATCATGACCTGCTAGTCTTTCTAGCATCTGGTCTATAAATGGTAAAGGAAAATGATCCTTTCTGGTGGCTGTATTGAGCCTTCTGTAGTCAATACACATGCGCCACCCTGTAACTGTTCTTGTAGGAACCAGTTCATTTTTTCATTATGAATCACTGTCATGCCTCCCTTTTTTGGGACGACTTGGACAGGGCTCACCCAGGGGCTATCAGAAATAGGATAAATAATCCCAGCCTCTAGTAGTTTGGTGACCTCTTTCTGCACCACTTCTTTCATGGCTGGATTTAGCCGCCTCTGTGGTTGAACCACTGGTTTAGCGTTATCCTCCAATAAGATTTTGTGCATGCATCTAGCTGGGCTTATGCCCTTAAGGTCACTTATGGACCACCCAAGAGATGTCTTGTGTGTCCTTAGCACTTGAATAAGTGGTTCCTCTTCCTGTGAATTTAAGGCAGAGCTTATGATCACTGGAAAAGTGTCACCTTCTCCCAGAAATGCATATTTCAAAGATGGTGGTAATGGCTTGAGCTCGAGTTTAGGAGGTTTTTCTTCTTCCAGAAGAAATTTCAGAGGCTCTTTCATGTCCTCTAAATCCTCTAAATCAGGCTGAACATCTTTAAAGATGTTTTCCAACTCTGATTCGAGACTCTCAGCCATGTTGATCTCTTCTACCAAAGAGTCAATAAGATCAACTTTCATGCAGTCTTTTGATGTGTCAGGATGCTGCATGGCTTTAACAGCATTCAACTTGAACTCGTCATCATTGACTCTCAGGGTTATTTCCCCCTGTTGGACGTCAATGGGGATCGTCCAGTTGCTAGGAAGGGTCTTCCTAGAATGAGAGTAGCACTCTTGTGCTCCTCCATTTCCAGCACAACAAAGTCAGTGGGAAAGGCGAATGGCCCAACTCTAACAATCATGTCTTCAATCACGCCTGATGGGTATTTAGTGGAGCCATCAGCAAGTTGGAGACATATCCGGGTTGGTTTAACTTCTTCAGTTAAGCTAAGCTTTCTGATAGTGGATGCAGGTATTAGGTTGATGCTTGCCCCAAGATCGCATAAATCTGTCTTGGTGCATTGACCTTCTAATATGCATGGTATCAGAAAACTCCCAGGGTCTTTAAGCTTCTCAGGAAAGCTTTTCAGAATGACTGCATTGCATTCTTCAGTGAGGAGAACTCTTTCAGTTTCTCTCCAATCCTTTTTATGACTCAAGATCTCTTTCATGAACTTGGCATAAGAAGGTATTTGCTCAAGTGCTTCTGCAAATGGAATCTTTATTTCAAGAGTTTTGAGGTAATCTGCAAAGCGAGCAAATTGCTTATCCTGCTCCTCTTTTCGGAGTTTTTGAGGATAAGGTATCTTGGCTTTATATTCCTCAACCTTAGTTGCTGCAGGTTTATTGCCTACAGAAGTGGTTGAAGAAGCCTTTTTAGAGGGGTTGTTATCAGCATTTGTGTGTGTCTGATCCCTCACTGGCAATTGAGTGCCAGGGTTAGAAGCTAGAGTGACGTTAGATGCCAACTCCTTGTCTGTTCCTGGCGTCTGAACGCTAGAACTGTGCCCATTTAGGGCGTTCAGCGCCAGATCTTGCCCATTTTGGGCGTTCAACGCCAGATCCTTGCCTATTTCTGGCATTGAACGACAGTCCTGCCTTGTTTCTGGTGTTGAACGCCAGTCCTGAGCATGGTCTGGGAGTTCAGCGCCAGCCTTCCACCAAATTTCTGGCGTTTTAGTTCCATAATTACTTTTCCCTGGGCTCTTACTGTCCTCAAGTGAATTTTGGGTGGTTTGCTCATTTCTTAGCTTTTTGCTGCCTTGAGGTGGGGTATTTAATGTTTTCCCACTCCTTAGTTGAACTGCTTGGCATTCTTCTGTTATTTGCCTTGACAGCTGCTGCTTTGTTTGCTTAAACTGTTCGTCCATATGTATATTAGCCATCCTTGTCTCTTGTAGTCTATCTTTGAATTCGACTAACTACTTTGTTAGAAAGTCCAATTGCTGATTGAATTCAGCAGCTTGTTTTACAGGACTGAGTTCAGCAATTGTTGTTTTAACCTCTTCTTTCATGGAAGGGTCACTGCTTAGGTACAGATGCTGATTCCTGGCAACTATATCAATGAGCTCTTGAGCTTCTTCAATTGTCTTTCTCATGTGGATAGATCCACCAGCTGAGTAATCCAAAGACATCTGAGCTCCTTCTACAAGCCCATAATAGAAGATGTCTAACTGAACCCACTCTGAAAACATTTCAGAGGGGCATTTTCGTAGCATCTCTCTGTATCTTTCCCAGGCATCATAAAGAGATTCATTATCTCCTTGTTTGAAGCCTTGGATGTCCAGCCTTAGCTGTGTCATCCGTTTTGGGGGAAAGTATTGATTCAGGAATTTTTCTGTTAGCTGTTTCCATGTCCTTATGCTGGCCTTAGGTTGGTTATTCAACCACCTCTTAGCTTGATCTTTTACAGCAAATGGAAATAGTAATAGTCTGTAGACATCCTGATCTATTTCTTTATCATGTACTGTGTCAGCAATCTGTAGAAATTGTGCCAGAAACTCTGTAGGTTCTTCCTGTGGAAGACCGAAATACTGGCAACTTTGCTGCACCATGATAATGAGCTGAGGATTCAACTCAAAGCTACTGACTCCAATGGAGGGTATGCAGATGCTACTCCCATATGAAGCAGTAGAGGGGTTAGCATATGACCCCAGAGTCCTCCTGGACTGTTCATTTCCACTTAGATCCATGATGGAGAAAGGGAGATGATGTAAAATAAAAAATTTATTTTTATTTATTTATTTATTTATTTATTTCGAAAATGAAGTAAATTAAAATAAAATAAATAAAAATGGTTAAAAATTTTCAAAAAAATGAGGAGAGAGAGAAGGTGGTTAGGAAGTTTTGAAAAGGATATGATGATTTTTGAATTTAAAAAGGAGAGAGAAAAATAATGAGATAGCATAGGATTCAAAATTTTTAGATCTAATGCTCCCTGTTTTTGAAAATTTTGGAGAGAAAACACCAAGGAACACCAAACTTAAAAATTTTAAGATCAAGACACAAGGAAAACTCAAGAACACTTTAAAGACTCACAAGAACACCAAACTTAAAATTTTTAGAAAACCAAACTAAAATTTTCGAAAAACAAAGGGAAATTAACAAGAAAACACCAAACTTAAAGTTTGGCACAAAATTTAATAGAGAAATTATTATTTATGAAAAGTTTTTGAAAAGGAAATAAAAGACTCTGACTCAAAAGACAAAAATTTCCTAATCTAAGCAACAAGATTCACCGTCAGTTGTTCAAACTCAAACAATCCCCGGCAACGGCGCCAAAAACTTGGTGCACGAATTGTGAATCACACTTTTCACAACTCGTACCACTAACCAGCAAGTGCACTGGGTCGTCCAAGTAATACCTTACGTGAGTAAGGGTCGAATCCCACAGAGATTGTTGGTTTGAAGCAATCTATGGTTATCTTGCAATTCTTAATCAGGAAGTCAATTTTGTTTATCAGTTGAATTGCAAATAAACAAGAGAGCATGGGTTAAAGGTTACTTGTTATGCAGTAATGGAGAATATGTTGGAGTTTTTGGAGATGCTTTGTCTTCTGAATCTCTGCTTTCCTTTGTCCTCTGATTCACGCACGCACGTCCTTTTATGGCAAGCTATGTGTTGGGGCATCACCGTTGTCAATGGTTACATCCCCTCCTCTTGTGAAAATGGTCCAAATGCTTTGTCACAGCACGACTAATCATCTGAGGTTCCCGATCATGCAGGAATAGGATTCACCCTCCTTTTGCGTCTGTCACTACGCCCAGCACTCGCGAGTTTGAAGCTCGTCACAGTCATTCAATCCCTGAATCCTACTCGGAATACCACAGACAAGGTTTAGACTTTCCGGATTCTCATGAATGCCGCCATCAGTCTAGCTTATACCACGGAGATTCGGATTAAGGAATCTAAGAGATATTCATTCAATCTGATGTAGAACGGAGGTGATTGTCAGACACACGTTCATAGATTGAGGAAGGTGATGAGTGTCACTGATCATCACCTTCTCCATAGCTAGGCGTGAATGGATATCTTAGATAGGAACACACATGTTTGAATGGAAAACAGAAATACTTGCATTAATTCATCGAGACACAGCAGAGCTCCTCACCCCCAACAATGGAGTTTAGAGACTCATACCATCAAAGAGTACAAAGTTCAGATCTAAAATGTCATGAGATACAAAATAAGTCTCTAAAAGTTGTTTAAATACTAAACTAGTAGCCTAGGTTTACGAAAAATGAGTAAACTATGATGGGTGGTGCAGAGATCCACTTCTGGGGCCCACTTGGTGTGTGCTGGGGCTGAGACTTAAACAATTCACGTGCATAAGGCTGTTTTGGGCGTTCAACGCCAGGTTTGGATCCATTTCTGGCGTTGAACTCCAACTTTTAATCCTTTTCTGGCGCTGGACGCAAGAATTGGGCAGAGAACTGGCGTTGAACACCAGTTTACATCGTCTATCCTTGAGCAAAGTATGGACTATTATATATTGCTGGAAAGCCCTGGATGTCTACTTTCCAACGCACTTAGAAGCACGCCATTTTGAGTTCTGTAGCTCCAGAAAATCCACTTTGAGTGCAGGGAGGTCAGAATCCAACAACATCAGCAGTCCTTTTTCAGCCTGAATCAGATTTTTGCTCAGCTTCCTCAATTTCAGCCAGAAAAATACCTGAAATTACAGAAAAATACACAACTCATAGTAAAGTCTAGAAATATGAATTTTTTCCTAAAAACTAAAGGAAACAAACTAAAAACTCACTAAAACATACTAAAAACTATATGAAATTAACCCCAAAAAGCGTATAAAATATCCGCTCATCAAACCCGTTCATTTTTTTTCATTATGAACCACTGTCATGCCTCCCTTCTTGGGGACAACTTGGACAGGGCTCACCCAGGGGCTATCAGAAATAGGATAAATAATCCCAGCCTCTAGTAGCTTAGTGACCTCTTTCTGCACCACCTCCTTCATGGCTGGATTCAGCCGCCTCTGTGGTTGAACCACTGGCTTAGCATCATCCTCCAATAGGATCTTATGCATGCATCTGGCCAGGCTAATGCCCTTAAGATCACTTATGGACCACCCAAGAGCTGTCTTGTGTGTCCTTAGCACCTGAATTAATGCTTTCTCTTCCTGTGGTTCTAAAGTAGAGCTGATGATCACAGGAAAAGTGTCATCTTCTCCCAAAAATGCATATTTCAGGGATGGTGGTAGTGGTTTGAGCTCGGGTTTAGGAGGTTTCTCCTTTTTCTGAGGAGTTTTTAAAGGTTTTTCTGTTTTCTCTGGTTCCTCCAGATCAGGCTGAACATTTTTAAAAATGTCCTCTAGCTCTGATTCGAGACTCTCAGTCATATTGACCTCTTCCACCAGGGAGTCAATAATATCAGTGCTCATGCAGTCATTTGATGTGTCTGGATGCTGCATAGCTTTGACAGCATCCAACTTAAACTCATCCTCATTGACCCTGAGGGTTATCTCCCCTTTTTGGACGTCAATCAGGGTTTGTCCAGTTGCTAAGAAAGGTCATCCTAGAATGAGAGTTGCACTCTTGTGCTCCTCCATTTCCAGCACTACAAAGTCAGTGGAAAAGGCAAATGGCCCAACCTTGACAATCATGTCCTCAATTACACCTGATGGAATCTTAATAGAGCCATCAGCAAGTTAGAAGCATATCTGGGTTGGTTTAACCTCATCAGTCAAACCAAGCTTTTTGATAGTGGATGCAGGTATTAGGTTGATACTTGCTCCAAGATCACATAGAGCTATCTTGGTACAAGCACCCTCTAATGTGCATGGTATCATAAAGCTTCCGGGGTCCTTAAGTTTTTTTGGTAAGCTTTTCAGAATAACTGCACTGCATTCTTCAGTGAGGTAAAGTTTTTCAGTTTCTCTCCAATCCTTCTTATGACTTAAGATCTCTTTCATGAACTTAGCATAAAAGGGTATTTGGTCAAGTGTCTCTGCAAACGGAATATTTATTTCAAGAGTCCTGAGATAGTCTGTAAAGCAGGCAAATTGTTTATCCTGTTCCGCTTGGTGGAGTTTCTGAGGATAAGGCATCTTGGCTTTGTATTCTTCAACCTTAGTTGCTGCAGGTTTATTTCCTATAGAAGTGGTTGGAGAAGCCTGCTTAAGGGGGTTGTTATCAGCACTTGCAGGTGTCTGATCCCTTATTGGCGTTTGAACGCCAGAATTGGGCACTACATGGGCGTTTAACGCCAGATTGCTACCCTTTTCTGGCGTTTAACGCCACTTTCTTACCCTTTTCTGGCGTTTGAATGCCAGAATCATTCCTCTCTGGGTTCTTACTATCCTCAGAGGGATTTTGGGCAGTGGGTTGGTCATCCTCTGTTATTTGTTCCTTTCTTGGCTTTCTACTGCTTTGAATTGAGACATTCAATGTCTTTCCACTCCTTAATTGAACAGCTTGGCATTCTTCTGTTTTCTGTTTAGATAGCTGCTGTCTTGTCTGATTCAAGTGTTTTTCCATATTCTCATTAGCATCTTTGGTTTCTTGCAGTATCTCTTTAAATTCTGCTAATTGTTTTTTTATAACAAGCAATTGTTGATTGAGTTCAGCAAGTTGTTCTTGAGGACTAAGTTCAGTGGGTACTTGATAAACCACTATTTTATGGTTTATAATGTGTTTAAATGTGTGTTTTTTTCATGATCTTTACCCACTTATTCATATGATTAGCATGCATTTATATTTCCTTCCCAAAATTATTACATGATTGAAAACTTGCTTCCTAGAGACTTTTAATTATGTATTTTAATTCTCCTTTATTCCATTCGATGTCGTGATCTCTGTGTTAAGTGTTTCAGGATTTATAGGGCATGAATGAGTTGGAGATTGGAAAGGAAGCTTGCAAAAATGGAAGGAACACAAGAAATTAAGGAGATGACCAATGAGAAGTGACGCGGCCGCATGGCTCACGCGACCGCGCGGAAGAGAGGAAATCGCAGTGACGCGGCCGCATGGCTCACGCGACCGCGCGGATTGGAATAGCACAAGTGAGGCGGAGGCGTAGACGACGCGCCAGCGTGGCAAAGCAAAACGCCGCATGACGCGTCCGCATGAATGACGCGATCGCGTGACATGCGCGATCTGCATAATCTGCAGAATTCGCTGGGAGCGATTTTGGGCCCTGTTTTGACCCAGTTTTCGGCCCAGAAAAGCAGACTAGAGCCAGAGAACATGCAGAAACCAAAAACAACATTCATTCTACACAGTTTTTAGTTTTTAGATTTAGTTTTACTCCTCCTCTAGGTTTTCTCTCTACACATTCATAGTTCTTAGGATTTTTATTTTGATTGCTCTTTGCATTGGGATATTGAGAAGAGTTATTACCTCATCAAGACTTTGTCATTCTAGTTCGTTTTCTTTACTTGGCTTTACTCTTCCATGTCCTTTAATTTACTTAATTTTATTATTGAATTATTTTAGAATTTATTAATACAAGAGTTACTTTTATTTTTAATTGATTCCTTTGAGTTTTATTTACCATGTCTTTCATTAGTTCCCTTTCATATGTTATGTGTTCCATATTCACAATGAGCGAGTAGTTCCCTAACTTGATGGGGAGTTGATTGAAAGGAACCCTTCAGTTGGAATACTCAAAAGAGAGATTATAATTGGGTTTACTGTTGGATGGCTCTCTAGTCACTAACGCCAGTCCTTCCAAGTAAGCGGATTGGGACTTGTGAGTAGAAACATCATTCCAACTTGTTTGACTTTCCCTTACTTAGTAAGGGATAACTAAACAGAACGACCTTCAATTATCAATTAATCTTGAGAGTACTGCAACAAGAATAGGGCTTCCAACTAATCTACTCCCAGTCAAGGATTTTATTTAAATTACTTAATTTCCCCAATTTAATTTCCTGTTTATTCAACTCAAACTCTTTCTGAAAATATCTGATTAATAAAATAGCACACCTTTTTGCAACTCGTTGGGAGACAACCTGGGATTCATACTCCCAGTATTTTAATTTTAATTTTTGTGACAACCCTTCTAAATTGATAAGCAGATTTCTGGTTGGTTAAGAACTATACTTGCAACGCATATTTACAACAATTCTTGACTCGCCAATTTTCGCCACGTCAATTTTTGGCGCCGTTGTCGGGGAGTTGCAATAGAGTGCTAAAGTTATTGATTGGATTTTATTTATTTGCATTTTATTTTATCTTGCTACCATGAGCTGCTTGTTTCTTTCGTTAGATGACGCGTTCACTTCCTGATCCAAACTTGCCAATATTCGATCTTGAGATTGAAAGAACTATTTCACGAATAAGGCAAGTTCGGCGTCGGATAGTCCTCTCTGAGGGTGGATCTGAAACGTCACTTGAGAAAGAAACCAGCCCCCGTTCTACTTATTTGGTTGATTTACGTGCAGGTAACATGGCAGCAGCTAGGAAAGTTACTATCCAGGAGGCTGGAGCCCCTGATTTTACAATGCAACCATTTCAAGCGCATCACCCAGTGGTGGCTACAGACTTTGAAATAAAGACCGCACTGCTCAATTTGATGCCCAAGTTTCATGGCTTGCCTGCTCAAGAGCCTATCAAGCACCTGAGAGATTTTCAAGCAGCCTGTTCTACCGTCAGGCGTGATGGTGCAGATGAAACCTCAATTTTGCTGAAAGCTTTCCCATTTTCTCTTGAGGGTAAGGCAAGAGAGTGGTACTACACTCAACCAGTAGCAACTGTATCCAACTGGGATACACTGAGAAGAGAATTCTTGGAAAAATTCTTTCCAGCTGAAGTTACTGATAAACTGAGGAAAGACATTTCCATGATTGTTCAGGATGAATCTGAGACTCTCTATGAATACTGGGAGTGCTTCAATAATCTTCTGGAAGCATGCCCCCACCATATGATTGACAAGATAGTATTACTCGGTTACGTCACACAAGGCATGAGGCCCCAAGATAAGACCACATTAGAAAGTGCTAGCAATGGGTCTATGAAAAAGTACAAGACCACTGATGAGGCATGGCAATTGATCAGCGACTTAGCTGAATCTACTCGGAATCACAGGCAGAAACAAGGCCGTTCAAAAGCTGTTGCAGAAGTATCCTCTAGCAGAGAGACTGTTGCTCTAACTCAGAGTATCTGTGAAATGACCAACTTGCTGAAGCAGATGCAATTGAATCAACAACAAGTTCAGCAAGCTCAACCTTCTCCACCACAGCAAAACCAACAGTTAATCCCACAGAGAGTTTGCAAAATTTGTGCTGATTATAGCCACTATACTGATGAGTGTTCGCAGCTCCAGCAGGAAGACAACACCGTAGCAGCCACTCATAACTTCTATGACCGCCCCAACCAAGGGTACAATCAAGGTGGCAATTACAACCATGGATGGCAGGACAATTCTAACCAGAATTGAAGGGACAACAACAACAGAAGAGGCAGAGACAATCAGGGAAATCAGAGGTAGAATAATAACAACAACAGGCAGCAGAACCAGAACCAGCCTTACAGAGCACCTTACCTAAGACAATCCCAAAGACCACAGAATACCCAATAGCAGACCTCTCAAATTACTTATCCTTCCTCATCTTCTAATGATGATTTACTACAATCTATTGATCGGAGACAATAGACCATGGAAAATAACATTAATGCCACTCTAAATGGTCTGAACGCTACTTTGCAAGCTCTTGTCTCACAGATTGGATCAATGAATAACTCCAATAACCAGCCTTTGAGCTCCAATAACCCAAGGGTGGCATTAATGCCATCACCCTAAGGTCCAGAACCACACTGCAGGAGAGGAATTAGGAGGAGCCAAGCCCACCAGAACACGCCTCAGCTGAAGAGGTAGTGGAAATAGAAGATGTTGAAGAGGAAGAGGACACACAGGACATAGCTGAAAAAGAAGAAGTTCAACCACAGGAGGAAGCACCACAGGGCACAGATACTGCAGAAGACACCACTCCTATTCCATTTCCACAACTTGCAAGGAAGCCCAGGAAGCAGCTGGAACCTGATCCCAAAATGGTAGAGATATTCAAAAAGGTTGAGGTAACTGTTCCTCTTTTTGATGTTATTCAACAGGTACCTAAATATGCAAAATTTCTAAAAGATTTATGTATACATAAAGACAAAATTAATGAATTAGAAACTATTTCTTAAGGTAGTTCCATATTTGCTTTAATGGGTGGTTTACCTGAGAAGTGTAGTGACCCAGGTCCTTGTATGGTTAATTATACTATTGGTGGTGTGATAATTTCTGACTGCATGTGTGATTTAGGAGCACGTGTGAGTATAATGCCTTTGTCTATATATGATATTTTGAGGCTCCCTCTCTTAAAAAGGTCGGCAGCTTGTTTTGTGTTAGTAGATAAAAGCATTATTACAGTGGTTGAAGTTGCTGAAGATGTATTAGTGGGCATTAAGGGACTCACATTTCCCCACTGATTTTTATATTCTGGAGATGTCCCAAAATGACTCAGAGAAGCCATCATCAATCCTACTTGGAAGACCATTCCTGAAGACATCTAAGTTCAAATTGGATGCTTTTTCAGGAACATACTCTTTTAAAATAGATGGCCGATTAGTAAGTTTCAATCTGAATGGAGTTATGAAGCACCCTCCAGAAGATCATTCTATCTTCCAGTGTGACATTATAGATGAAACCGTGGCTGAAGTTCACTAAGAGGAGCTAAAAGAGAAGCACACAGGACAAGGTCCACGTGTGGGGACATTCTCAGAGGACAATGACAGTGCTTTCCCATTGTTGCCAGCTCCAGACAACCCAGAGCCTGACCATGACCAGAAGTTAGAATTAAAATCCCTTCCTCCACACTTCAAATATGCTTACCTTAAGGACAAGCAAAAGTGTCTAGTTATCATTGCAAGGGAACTCACTTCTCAACAAGAAGAGCAGTTACTAAGTGTGCTGAGGAGGCACAAGAAGGCAATTGGGTGGAGTTTGGCAGATATAGTAGGCATCAACCCTCAAGTATGTGAGCACAGAATATTTTTAGAAGAGGGAGCAAGGCCCGTTCATCAACCCCAGAGAAGACTGAACCCCACTATCTTAGAGGTTGTCAAAAAGGAAGTGACTAGACTACTGGAGGCAGATATCATCTATCCCATCTCAGACAGTGAATGCGTAAGCCCAGTACAAGTAGTGCCAAAGAAGTCTGGAGTCACTATAGTGAAAAATGAGCATGGAGAGCTCATAGCAACCAGAGTACAGAACGCTTGGCGGGTCTGCATTGATTAAAGACGCCTCAACCAAGCAACCCGTAAGGATCACTATCCTCTTCCATTCATTGATCAAATGCTGGATCGCCTGTCAGGTAAATCACATTATTGTTTTCTAGATGGTTACACAGGTTATTTCCAGATTCATATAGCTCCTGAGGATCAGGAAAAGACTACTTTTACATGTCCTTTTGGGACTTATGCTTACAAGAGAATACCCTTTGGCTTGTGCAATGCACCAGCTACCTTCCAAAGGTGCATGATGAGTCTTTTCTCTGATCTTATTGAGGACTGTACGGAAGTTTTTATGGATGATTTTAGTGTTTATGGCGATTCCTTTAGCCTTTACTTAGATGGATTATCTACAGTATTAGATAGATGTGTCAGTACAAACCTTGTATTAAATTTTGAAAAATGTCACTTTATGGTTAAACAAGGGATTGTACTAGGACATGTTGTGTCTAATACTAGCATTTCTGTAGATCCAGCAAAGGTGGATGTTATTTCTAGTTTACCTTACCCCTCTTCTGTGAGGGAAGTCCGCTCGTTCCTTGGCCATGCAGATTTTTACAGGAGATTCATTAAGGACTTTAGTAAGGTTGCACTTCCCTTATCCAGACTACTGCAGAAGGATATTGAGTTTGAGTTCAGTGAAGATTGCAAACAAGCGTTTGATAAGCTGAAGACCGCCCTAACTCAAGCTCCAACTGTGAGAAGACCGGACTGGAGCCAGCCATTCGAAATAATGTGCGACGCTTCCAACCATGCGGTAGGAGCAGCATTGGCTCAGCGTGAAGGTAAGGACCCTTTTGTTATTGCTTATGCGTCTAAAACTCTAGATGCAGCACAATCCAATTACACTACTACTGAGAAAGAGCTTCTTACTATTGTTTTTGCTCTGGATAAATTTCGAGCCTATTTACTTGGTACGAAGGTAGTAGTGTACTCGGACCACACAGCTCTAAAGTATCTATTAGCTAAAAAGGAGTTCAAACCAAGGCTTATACGTTGGATACTGCTATTACAAGAATTTGATTTAGAAATTAAGGATAGGAGTGGTAACCAAAATTTAGTGGCAGACCACTTGAGTCGCCTTGAGCACATTTCAGATGACCCCACTCCTATAGCTGATAATATCCCATTTGATAACCTGCAAGCAGTATCCGAGGTAGTCCCTTGGTATGCACCTGTAGCTAATTATCTAGTTAGCCGCACTTTTCCTCCAAACTTTTCTAAGCATCAAAGAGACAAGCTGAAAAGCGAGTCTAAATATTATATATGGGATGACCCATATTTATGGAGATGTGGCGCTGACCAGGTAATTAGATGGTGTGTGCCTCAATCAGAATTCCAGTCCATCTTAGAGGCCTGTCACTCATCTGAGAGTGGAGGACATTTTGGCCCTCAAAGAACAGCTAGAAAAATCTTAGACTGTGGATTCTGGTGGCCTACACTTTTTAGAGACGCTGCTAAATTTTGTAGATCTTGTTTCCCACGCCAAAAATTTGGTAATATATCCAGGAGGGATGAGATGCCTCAACAAATTATGCTTTTCTATGAAATTTTTGACGTTTGGGGCATTGACTTCATGGGTCCATTTCCAAATTCTAATGGTTATTTTTATATATTGTTAGCTGTGGATTATGTTTCCAAATGGGTGGAAGCAATTCCTACCCGCACTGATGATGCTAACACTGTTGTTTCCTTTGTGAGAAACCACATTATTTGTTGCTTTGGATCACCACGAGCAATCGTGAGCGATCAAGGCACCCATTTTTGTAACAGGAGACTAACAGGATTAATGAAGAAGCATGGAATAATTCATAAGGTTGCAACAGCATACCATCCTCAGACTAATGGGCAAGCCGAGGTGTCAAACAAAGAGATAAAGCGTATCTTGCAGAAGATAGTCAAACCTCATAGAAGAGATTGGAGCACCAGGCTACAAGATGCACTTTAGGCGTACAGAACCGCATACAAAACACCTATTGGGATGAGTCCTTTCCGCTTAGTCTATGGAAAGGCTTGTCATCTCCCTGTTGAAGTCGAGCACAAAGCCTTTTGGGCAGTAAAGAAGTGCAACATGGGAATTGAGGCAGCCGGAGCTGAAAGGAAATTGCAACTGCGAGAATTGGAAAGCCTTCGCCTAGAAGCTTATGAGAATTCAAGACTATACAAGGAGAAGATGAAGGCTGTACATGATCAGCACATTAAGAGAAAAGAGTTTCAACCTGGAGACTTAGTCCTCCTTTACAAATCTCGACTGAGGCTCATGCCAGGCAAGTTGAAATCAAGATGGGAAGGTCCATACAGAGTAGAGAAGGCCGAACCGTACGGAGTTTATCACCTAAGCCATCCTTCCAGCTCTGAACTAATCAAAGTTAATGGACATCGTTTAAAGCTGTACCATGGAGAGCGGATGCAGAAAAATAAGGAGCTCGAGATCTTCCTCTTGGAAGATCCTCACATAGCCAAAGATTGAGCTAATGGAGCGTCCAACTTACGGACGTTAAAGCAAAGTGCTAGGTGGGAGACAACCCACCATGGTATGATCGTTCTTTCCTTTATTTTTAGTTTTTCTATTTAATAACTCTTCTCTTTATTAGTACATTTCATGCATTTGCATTTACATACTTTTATTTTTAATTGAAAAAAATGTTACGCGATGCGACCGCATCATTGACGCGTCCACATCGCAAGGAGATGGGAGAAAATAAAAAACAAACAGAGAGTCACGCAGGAGCGTGGCTGGAGGCGTGCCAATGGCACAAATTGTCCCACGCGACCGCGTCTCCGACGCGTCAGTGTCACATGGGAACACTAGCCTCCCACGCGACTGCGTGACCCACGCGGCCGCGTGCCCTAGAATTCGACGTCAAAAGGGTGCACGACCGAAAGTTGTGCTAGAGTGGTGCTGGATTGGTGCTGAACGCACAATCCTTCCCACGCGGCCGCGTGACCGACGCAACCGCGTCATATCCTTCTAATGGCCACTCACGCGATCGCATGCCCTACGCGATCGCGTCACCCAATATTTGGCAATTAATGATTTTTAACAGAGTTGTGCGAGTGCGAGGCTGCACTCGCGCCAGTGGCATAAAACGGGTGACGCGACCTTGTGACCGATGCGACCGCGTCAATCAGTATCAGCGCAAGTCGCACGACCGCGTGCCCCACACGACCGCGTCGATTGCGCCGCACAGCTTCCCTGATTTGCCACTTATCTTATCTTTTTCTCCTCAAATCCTATTTTCTCTTTTCCCTCCTTATTTCTTCCTCCTCCCTTTTTCCTTCCTCCTTCTTCCTTCTTTCTCACTTTTTACACCCTCACACTCTCTCTCTCCCCCATTAACAAGGTTTTCTTTTTCTTCTTCTCTCCTTACTTTTCTATTTTTCTTCTTATTTTTATATGTTATCTTCTTTTCTTTTCTTTCTCCTTTCATTATTCATATTTTCTTCCTTTTTACTTGGTGTTAGAAATTTTTTTGAGTCATTATTTCTCATTATATGCTTATAGATTGTTCTAAATTTGTTGGCAATTATATATTACTTTTTAAAGGGTTGCTTGCATGTTCAATTTAATACTTTCCATACATTATTTCACCATGCATGCTATGTGTTTGTGAAAAAGCCCATATGGCATTTTGCACTTTTCTACGTTATTCTACTCTACTATTAAATGCCCGTTTTTCATAAAACCCCTTTTATATTTTATTCGTTATAAATAATTGTCAATACAAACGTGATGGTTTGTTACGAGTGATGCTTGATCTATGCTACTCATGCCTTTGCCAGCATGCCAATAAACACCTTGCATTCACTTGTCATCATATGCACTAACTATTTTCCATTGATGACTTTTCACATGTAGTCATGACCATGTGATAACATCATTTACCTTTTACTGTGCATTCATAACCACCCTTTTCCGTTCTCTTCCTAGCTTTATCTCTTTGAATTTAATTTACTTTCTCTTCCCTTTTTCAGAATGGCCACCAAGAAAGGAAAAGAGAAAGCTACTCCCAAATCCACAGCAAGAAGAGGAACAAAAAGAGCATTAGTGGCAGAACCCTCTTCAACTGCGGTTAAACCCTCAACAAAGAGACTTAAGAGGATTATAAAGGTTGATGATAAAGAAAAAGCCTTCCCAGCAAAGGACACTGCACGATTTCCCAATCGCTACTGTGAGCAGATGTTCCCCATCCTGGCAGAAAGGAGCTACAACAACGAATACCTTCTTCTCCTCCCAAACCATATTGCTACCTTTGTTGAGCCGCAAATTGCACAAAGACAATGGGGTTTCCTACAGAGACAGCCGAGGATGGTCAATCTTTCTTGGGTAGTCGAGTTCTACTCCAACTTCCACCTGCCAACCCTACAGTCTGTCTTTGTCCGTCAGAAGCAAGTCCCCATTACAGAAGCGGCCATTCAAAAATCTCTAGGTCTTCCCCCTATTCCAGAAGGTTTGGACGCCTTTCAAGAAGCCGCACTCAAGCGCCATATGTACCAATTTGACTAGGACGCCGTTCTCAGAGTTATCGCACTACCTGGCAGCCGATGGATCGACGGATACCATCGTACCCGCCCTAAGGGAATTTCGGCTTCGGCACTTACCTTGGAGGCTCGCGTATGGGCACAGATCATGTCCCATTACGTCTTTCCGAGCACTCACGAGTCCTCCTCACTGCGGACATGGCCATTCTACTATGGTGCATCCTTACAGACTAGCCTCTGAACCTACCAAGACACATCCGGAATGCCATGGGACACGTACAAATCGCAGGCAACTTACCTTTCCCCGCCTTGGTCTCAGATCTCGTCTCCGCAGCCAGAGTCTCCTTCAGAGCTGGGGACACCAAAGCCATACTTCCACGGGATGATCAATATGTCCCTAATGGAAAATATATCAGACCCTCAGCAGCCACTACAGGCCAGCCTATTGAACCGGCTGCAGATATTCCTCCTTCAACACCACAAGCACCTACCACTGACCAACTGCTCCATCAGATATTCGAAAGGTTGGATCGGCAGGAACACAAAGCTAAGATGAGAGAGCGTCATAACAAGCGCCGATTCACATACCTCAAGGAACTGATTATGGGAAAATTCAAGGACTCAGACACCCCGGACTCCACTTCCTTTACCAGCACAGGGAGCCATGATGGTCCCGATTGTGGAGCTACTGCTACCAGCCCACCCCTATTCCTTCCAGATGGCACCGAGGACGGTGTAAAGCCTTAAGTGTGGGGAGGTCGGTCAGTACCTGACTTCCGGAGGTAATTTCTCTTTCCTAAACACCAATAAATTAGGATATTTAGTTAGATTTTTCTTTTGTAGAATAGGATAAATTGCATAGTAATAGATTAGTTGCATGCATGTTCTACTTGATTGAAAAGACAATAAGTTTCTTCTAAGACTCTATTTTTGGAACAAAATTTCACTAATTTTAATTAAAATTTTTTTTATGTTAAATTTGCTTGAAGTTGTATTTGGAACATGATTTTTGAGCTAAAGAACACACAACCTGTGAGATTTGAGCCTTTATGCATGGTTACATTATTTAACCATAATTATTTTATTCTTGTGTGTTTACTTCCCTATGATTGTAATCTATATTTTGTCATCCTATATGTCCAATATTTATTATATTTATATGTTGCATATGATTGAAGCCATTAATTGTTTAGCTCACTTATCCAAATTAAGCCTACCCTTTCAATTACCTTTGTTAGCCACTTTGAGCCTTTAAATCCCATTTGTTCCATATTTTACCACATTACTAGCCTTAAGCGGAAAAACAATTATATATCCCAAACTGAATCTTTGGTTAGCTTAAGATAGAATTGTGTGTGCTAATTAAGTATGGGAAATTGTGGGAACAAAAGATAATAAGGGAATGTGTCATGATAATATAATGGGAATTTGGATACCTACTCATGTGAAACTATAAGAATTAAAAATCTATGTGCATTGATAAGCTATGTTTATTTTTATACTTATATTAAAAAAAAAATAAAAAATATTCAATAAATAAATAAGGGGACAAAATTACCCCAACGTTAAGTTAAGAATTCAAAGGTCAATGCATGTATGATAAAATTGAAATAAAAGTTGATACATGAGTATGGAATGTGAAAGAGAAATTCTGGGTAGCTAGGTATGAATTCTAAAGTTATATAGAATATATACATAGGTTATGTTAAAGCTTGGGTTAATTAAAGATTCAGTTTATAAGCTTACTTAGCCATATATGTATCCTTACCATTACCTTGGCCCCATTACAACCTTGAAAAGACCTCATGATGTCTGCATTGGTATATTAAATGTTGTTGATTGATTAGGAGAAGAACAAAAAAATTAGAAAGCATGATTAGAGAATGATAGAGTGATTGCCGTATACACTAGAGAGATTAGAGCGTATATACATCATCAGTGAGGGTTCAATGCTTAAAATTCTATGTTTCCTGCTTTCATGAGCTGCCTTCTTGCATTTTTATCTGTTCTTACTGCATGAGAATTGAATTAGTGGAATTTGATTTGTAATTATTTTGAAGAGCTTATTTACTATTGATCAAGTGGACAAAAATCATACAGTTGCATTCATATATATAGGTTGCATTGCATTGCATGAGTTTTACATGTTCCTACTCATTTATTTTATCTCCTTCAACTAAGCATGAGGACATGCTAATGTTTAAGTGTGGAGAGGTTGATAAACCACTATTTTATGGTTTATAATGTGTTTAATTGTGTGGTTTTATCATTACCCACTTATTCATATGATTAGCATGCATTTATATTTCCTTCCTAAAATTATTACATGATTGAAAACTTGCTTCCTAGAGACTTTTAATTATGTATTTTAATTCTCCTTTATTCCATTCGATGCCGTGATCTGTGTGTTAAGTGTTTCAGGCTTTATAGGGCATGAATGAGTTGGAGATTGGAAAGGAAGCTTGCAAAAATGGAAGGAACACAAGAAATTAAGGAGATGACCAGCGAGAAGTGACGCGGCCACATGGCTCACGCGACCGCGCAGAAGAGAGGAAATCGCAGTGACGCGGCCGCATGGCTCACGCGACCGCACGGATTGGAATAGCACAAGTGACGCGGAGGCGTGGACGACACGCCCGCGTGGCAAAGCAAAACGCCGCATGACACGTCCGCATGAATGACGCGATCGCGTGACATGCACGATCTGCATAATCTGCAGAATTTGCTGGGGGCGATTTTGGGCCCTGTTTTGACCCAGTTTTCAGCCCAGAAAAGCAGACTAGAACCAGAGAACATGCAGAAACCAAAAACAACATTCATTCTACACAGTTTTTAGTTTTTAGATTTAGTTTTACTCCTCCTCTAGGTTTTCTCTCTACACATTCATAGTTCTTAGAATTTTTATTTCGATTGCTCTTTGCATTGGAATATTGAGAAGAGTTATTACCTCATCAAGACTTTGTCATTCTAGTTCGTTTTCTTTACTTGGCTTTACTCTTCCATGTCCTTTAATTTACTCAATTTTATTATTGAATTATTTTAGAATTTATTAATACAAGAGTTACTTTTATTTTTAATTGATTCCTTTGAGTTTTATTTATCATGTCTTTCATTAGTTCCCTTTCCTATGTTATGTGTTCCATATTCACAATGAGCGAGTAGTTCCCTAACTTGATGGGGAGTTGATTGAAAGGAACCCTTCAGTTGGAATACTCAAAAGAGAGATTATAATTGGGTTTACTGTTGGATGGCTCTCTAGTCACTAACGCCAGTCCTTCCAAGTAAGCGGATTGGGACTTGTGAGTAGAAACATCATTCCAACTTGTTTGACTTTCCCTTACTTAGTAAGGGATAACTAAACAGAACGACCTTCAATTATCAATTAATCTTGAGAGTACTGCAACAAGAATAGGGCTTTCAACTAATCTACTCCCAGTCAAGGCTTTTATTTAAATTACTTAATTTCTCCAATTTAATTTCCTGTTTATTCAACTCAAACTCTTTCTGAAAATATCTGATTAATAAAATAGCACACCTTTTTGCAACTCGTTGGGAGACGACCTGGGATTCATACTCCTAGTATTTTAATTTTAATTTTTGTGACAACCCTTCTAAATTGATAAGCAGATTTCTGGTTGGTTAAGAACTATACTTGCAACGCATATTTACAACAATTCTTGACTCGCCAATTTCCGCCACGTCAATTTTTGGCGCCGTTGCCGGGGAGTTGCAATAGAGTGCTAAAGTTATTGATTGGATTTTATTTATTTGCATTTTATTTTATCTTGCTACCATGAGCTGCTTGTTTCTTTCGTTAGATGACGCGTTCACTTCCTGATCCAAACTTGCCAGTATTCGATCCTGAGATTGAAAGAACTATTTCACGAATAAGGCAAGCTCGGCGTCGGTTAGTCCTCTCTGAGGGCAGATCTGAAACGTCACTTGAGAAAGAAACCAGCCCCCGTTCTACTTATTTGGTTGATTTACGTGCAGGTAACATGGCAGCAGCTAGGAGAGTTACTATCCAGGAGGCTGGAGCCCCTGATTTTACAATGCAACCATTTCAAGCGCATCACCCAGTGGTGGCTACAGACTTTGAAATAAAGACCGCACTGCTCAATTTAATGCCCAAGTATCATGACTTGCCTGCTCAAGAGCCTATCAAGCACCTGAGAGATTTTCAAGCAGCCTGTTCTACCGTCAGGCGTGATGGTGCAGATGAAACTTCAATTTTGCTGAAAGCTTTCCCGTTTTCTCTTGAGGGGAAGGTAAGAGAGTGGTACTACACTCAACCAGCAGCAACTGTATCCAACTGGGATACACTGAGAAGAGAATTCTTGGAAAAATTCTTTCCAGCTGAAGTTACTGATAAACTGAGGAAAGACATTTCCATGATTGTTCAGGATGAATCTGAGACTCTCTATGAATACTGGAGCGCTTCAATAATCTTCTGGAAGCATGCCCCCACCATATGATTGACAAGATAGTATTATTCGGTTACGTCACACAAGTCATGAGGCCCCAAGATAAGACCACATTGGAAAGTGCTAGCAATGGGTCTATGAAAAAGTACAAGACCACTGATGAGGCATGGCAATTGATCAGCGACTTAGCTGAATCTACTCGGAATCACAGGCAGAAACAAGGCCGTTCAAAAGCCGTTGCAGAAGTATCCTCTAGCAGAGAGACTGCTGCTCTAACTCAGAGTATCTGTGAAATGACCAACTTGCTGAAGCAGATGCAATTGAATCAACAACAAGTTCAGCAAGCTCAACCTTCTCCACCACAGCAAAACCAACAGTTAATCCCACAGAGAGTTTGCAAAATCTGTGCTGATTATAGCCACTATACTGATGAGTGTCCGCAGCTCCAGCAGGAAGACAACACCGTAGCAGCCACTCATAACTTCTATGACCGCCCCAACCAAGGGTACAATCAAGGTGGCAATTACAACCATGGATGGTAGGACAATTCTAACCAGAATTAAAGGGACAACAACAACAGAAGAGGCAGAGATAATCAGGGAAATCAGAGGTAGAATAATAACAACAACAGGCAGCAGAACCAGAACCAACCTTACAGAGCACCTCACCTAAGACAATCCCAAAGACCACAGAATACCCAATAGCAGACCTCTCAAATTACTTATCCTTCCTCATCTTCTAATGATGATTTACTACAATCTATTGATCGGAGACAACAGACCATGGAAAATAACATTAATGCCACTCTAAATGGTCTGAACGCTACTTTGCAAGCTCTTGTCTCACAGATTGGATCAATGAATAACTTTAATAACCAGCCTTTGAGCTCCAGTGGAATTCCCTCTCAACCATTACCCAATCCCAAGGGTGGCATTAATGCCATCACCCTAAGGTCCGAAACCACACTGCAGGAGAGGAATCAGGAGGAGCCAAGCCCACCAAAACACGCCTCAGCTGAAGAGGTAGTGGAAATAGAAGATGTTAAAGAGGAAGAGGACACACAGGACATAGCTGAAAAAGAAGAAGTTCAACCATAGGAGGAAGCACCACGGGGCACAGATACTGCAGAAGACACCACTCCTATTCCATTTCCACAACTTGCAAGGAAGCCTAGGAAGCAACTGGAACCTGATCCCAAAATGGTAGAGATATTCATAAAGGTTGAGGTAACTGTTCCTCTTTTTGATGTTATTCAACAGGTACCTAAATATGCAAAGTTTCTAAAAGATTTATGTATACATAAAGACAAAATTAATGAATTAGAAACTATTCCTTTAGGTAGTTTCATATCTGCTTTAATAGGTGGTTTACCTGAGAAGTGTAGTGACCTAGGTCTTTGTATGGTTAATTATACTATTGGTGGTGTGATAATTTCTGACTGCATGTGTGATTTAGGAGCATGTGTGAGTATAATGCCTTTATCTATATATGATATTTTGAGGCTCCCTCCCTTAAAAAGGTCGGCAGCTCGTTTTGTGTTAGTAGATAAAAGCATTATTACAGTGGTTGGAGTTGCTGAAGATGTATTAGTGGGCATTAAGGGACTCACATTTCCCCACTGATTTTTATATTCTGGAGATGTCCCAAAATGACTCAGAGAAGCCATCATCAATCCTACTTGGAAGATCATTCCTGAAGACATCTAAGTTCAAATTGGATGCTTTTTCAGGAACATACTCTTTTAAAATAGATGGCTGATTAGTAAGTTTCAATCTGAATGGAGTTATGAAGCACCCTCCAGAAGATCATTCTATCTTCCAGTGTGGCATTATAGATGAAACCATGGCTGAAGTTCACCAGGAGGAGTTAGAAGAGAAGCACACAGGACAAGGTCCACGTGTGGGGACATTCTCAGAGGATAATGACAGTGCTTTCCCATTGTTGCCAGCTCCAGACAACCCAGAGCCTGACCATGACCAGAAGTTAGAATTAAAACCCCTTCCTCCACACCTCAAATATGCTTACCTTGAGGACAAGCAAAAGTGTCCAGTTATCATTGCAAGGGAACTCACTTCTCAACAAGAAGAGCAGTTACTAAGTGTGCTTAGGAGGCACAAGAAGGCAATTAGGTGGAGTTTGGCAGATATAATAGGCATCAACCCTCAAGTATGTGAGCACAGAATATTTTTAGAAGAGGGAGCAAGGCCCGTTCATCAACCCCAGAGAAGACTGAACCTCACTATCTTAGAGGTTGTCAAAAAGGAAGTGACCAGACTATTGGAGGCAGATATCATCTATCCCATCTCAGACAGTGAATGGGTAAGCCCAGTACAAGTAGTGCCAAAGAAGTCTGGAGTCACTACAGTAAAAAATGAGCATGGAGAGCTCATAGCAACCAGAGTACAGAACGCTTGGCGGGTCTGCATTGATTACAGATGCCTCAACCAAGCAACCCGTAAGGATCACTATCCTCTTCCATTCATTGATCAAATGCTGGATCACCTGTCAGGTAAATCACATTATTGTTTTCTAGATGGTTACACAGGTTATTTCTAGATTCATATAGCTCCTGAGGATCAGGAAAAGACTACTTTTACATGTCCTTTTGGGACTTATGCTTACAAGAGAATACCCTTTGGCTTGTGCAATGTACCAGCTACCTTCCAAAGGTGCATGATGAGACTTTTCTCTGATCTTATTGAGGACTGTATGGAAGTTTTTATGGATGATTTTAGTGTTTATGGCGATTCCTTTAGCCTTTGCTTAGATGGATTATCTACAGTATTAGATAGATGTGTCAGTACAAACCTTGTATTAAATTTTGAAAAATGTCATTTTATGGTTAAACAAGGGATTGTACTAGGACATGTTGTGTCTAATACTAGCATTTCTGTAGATCCAGCAAAGGTGGATGTTATTTCTAGTTTACCTTACCCCTCTTCTGTGAGGGAAGTCCGCTCGTTCCTTGGCCATGCAGATTTTTACAGGAGATTCATTAAGGACTTCAGTAAGGTTGCACTTCCCTTATCCAGACTACTGCAGAAGGATATTGAGTTTGAGTTCAGTGAAGATTGCAAACAAGCGTTTGATAAGCTGAAGACCGCCCTGACTCAAGCTCCAATTGTGAGAGGACCGGACTGGAGCCAGCCATTCGAAATAATGTGCGACGCTTCCAACCATGCGGTAGGAGCAGCATTGGCTCAGCGTGAAGGTAAGGACCCTTTTGTTATTGCTTATGCGTCTAAAACTCTAGATGCAGCACAATCCAATTACACTACTACTGAGAAAGAGCTTCTTGCTATTGTTTTTGCTCTGGATAAATTCTGAGCCTATTTACTTGGTACGAAGGTAGTAGTGTACTCGGACCACGCAGCTCTAAAGTATCTATTAGCTAAAAAGGAGTTCAAACCAAGGCTTATACGTTGGATACTGCTATTACAAGAATTTGATTTAGAAATTAAGGATAAGAGTGGTAACCAGAATTTAGTGACAAACCACTTGAGTCGCTTTGAGCACATTTCAGATGACCCCACTCCTATAGCTGATAATTTCCCATTTGATAACCTGCAAGCAGTATCCGAGGTAGTCCCTTGGTATGCACCTGTAGCTAATTATCTAGTTAGCTGCACTTTTCCTCTAAACTTTTCTAAGCATCAAAGAGACAAGCTGAAAAGCGAGTCTAAATATTATATATGGGATGACCCATATTTATGGAGATGTGGCGCTGACCAGGTAATTAGATGGTGTGTGCCTCAATCAAAATTCCATTCCATCTTAGAGGCCTGTCACTCATCTGAGAGTGGAGGACATTTTGGCCCTCATAGAACAGTTAGAAAAATCTTAGACTGTGGATTCTGGTGGCCTACACTTTTTAGAGATGCTGCTAAATTTTGTAGATCTTGTTTTCCATGCCAAAAATTTGGTAATATATCCAGGAGGGATGAGATGCCTCAACAAATTATGCTTTTCTATGAAATTTTTGACGTTTGGGGCATTGACTTCATGGGTCCATTTCCAAATTCTAATGGTTATTTTTATATATTGTTAGCTGTGGATTATATTTCCAAATGGGTGGAAGCAATTCCTACCCACACTGATGATGCTAACACTGTTGTTTCCTTTGTGAGAAACCACATTATTTGTCGCTTTGGATCACCACGAGCAATCGTGAGCGATCAAGGCACCCATTTTTGTAACAGGAGACTAACAGGATTAATGAAGAAGCATGGAATAATTCATAAGGTTGTAACAGCATACCATCCTCCGACTAATGGGCAAGCCGAGGTGTCAAATAGAGAGATAAAGCGTATCTTGCAGAAGATAGTCAAACCTCATAGAAGATATTGGAGCACCAGGCTACAAGATGCACTTTGGGCGTACAGAACCGCATACAAGACACCCATTGGGATGAGTCCTTTCCGCTTAGTCTATGGAAAGGCTTGTCATCTCCCTGTTGAAGTCGAGCACAAAGCCTTTTGGGCACTAAAGGAGTGCAACATGGGAATTGAGGCAGCCGGAGCTGAAAGAAAATTACAACTGCAAGAATTGGAAAGCCTTCACCTAGAAGCTTATGAGAATTCAAGACTATACAAGGAGAAGATGAAGGCTGTACATGATCAACACATTAAGAGAAAAGAGTTTCAACCTGGAGACTTAGTCCTCCTTTACAAATCTCGACTGAGGCTCATGCCAGGCAAGTTGAGATCAAGATGGGAAGGTCCATACAGAGTAGAGAAGGCCGAACCGTACGGAGTTTATCACCTAAGCCATCCTTCCAGCTCTGAACTTATCAAAGTTAATGGACATCGTTTAAAGCTGTACCATGGAGAGCGGATGCAGAAAAATAAGGAGCTCGAGATCTTCTTCTTGGAAGATCCTCACATAGCCAAAGATTGAGCTAATGGAGCGTCCAAATTACGGACGTTAAAGCAAAGTGCTAGGTGGGAGACAACCCACCATGGTATGATCGTTCTTTTCTTTATTTTTAGTTTTTCTATTTAATAACTCTTCTCTTTATTAGTACATTTCGTGCATTTGCATTTAAATACTTTTATTTTTAATTGAAAAAAAAATGTTACGCGACACGACCGCATCATTGACGTGTCCACGTCGCAAGGAGATGGGAGAAAATAAAAAACAAACAGAGAGTCACGCAGGAGCGTGGCTGGAGGCGTGCCAATGGCACAAATTGTCCCACGCGACCGCGTCGCCGATGCGTCAGCGTCACATGGGAACATTGGCCACCCACGCGACCGCATGACCCACGCGACCGCGTGACCCACGCGGCCGCGTGCCCTAGAATTCGACGTCAAAAGGGTGCACGACCGAAAGTTGTGCTAGAGTGGTGCTGGATTGGTGCTGAACGCACAATCCTTCCCACGCGGCCGCGTGACCGACGCAACCGCGTCATATCCTTCTAATGGCCACTCACGCGATCGCATGCCCCACGCGATCGCGTCACCCAATATTTGGCAATTAATGATTTTTAACAGAGAGTTGTGCGAGTGCGAGGCTGCACTCGCGCCAGTGGCATAAAACGGGTGACGCGACCTTGTGACCGATGCGACTGCGTTAATCAGTATCAGCGCAAGTCGCACGACCGCGTGCCCCACACGACCGCGTCGATTGCGCCGCACAGCTTCCCTGATTTGCCACTTATCTTATCTTTTTCTCCTCAAATCCTATTCTCTCTTTTCCCTCCTTATTTCTTCATCCTCCCTTTTTCCTTCCTCCTTCTTCCTTCTTTCTCACTTTTTACACCCTCACTCTCTCTCTCCCCCCATTTACAAGGTTTTCTTTTTCTTCTTCTCTCCTTACTTTTCTATTTTTCTTCTTATTTTTATATGTTATCTTCTTTTCTTTTCTTTCTCCTTTCATTATTCATATTTTCTTCCTTTTTACTTGGTGTTAGAAATTTATTTGAGTCATTATTTCTCATTATATGCTTGTGGATTGTTCTAAATTTGTTGGCAATTATATATTACTTTTTAAAGGGTTGCTTGCATGTTCAATTTAATACTTTCCATACATTATTTCACCATGCATGCTATGTGTTTGTGAAAAAGCCCATATGGCATTTTGCACTTTTCTACGTTATTCTACTCTACTATTAAATGCCCGTTTTTCACAAAACCCCTTTTATATTTTATTCGTTATAAATAATTGTCAATACAAACTTGATGATTTGTTACGAGTGATGCTTGATCTATGCTACTCATGCCTTTGCCAGCATGCCAATAAACACCTTGCATTCACTTGTCATCATATGCACTAACTATTTTCCATTGATGACTTTTCACATGTAGTCATGACCATGTGATAACATCATTTACATTTTACTGTGCATTCATAACCACCATTTTCCGTTCGCTTCCTTTCTCTATCTCTTTGAATTTAATTTACTTTCTCTTCCCTTTTTCAGAATGGCCACCAAGAAAGGAAAAGAGAAAGCTACTCCCAAATCCACAGCAAGAAGAGGAACAAAAAGAGCATTAGTGGCAGAACCCTCTTCAACTGCGGTTAAACCCTCAACAAAGAGACTTAAGAGGATTATAAAGGTTGATGATAAAGAAAAAGCCTTCCCAGCAAAGGACACTGCACGATTTCCCAATCGCTACTGTGAGCAGATGTTCCCCATCCTGGCAGAAAGGAACTACAACAACGAACACCTTCTTCTCCTCCCAAACCATATTGCTACCTTTGTTGAGCCGCAAATTGTACAAAGACAATGGGGTTTCCAACAGAGACAGCCGAGGCAGGTCAACCTTTCTTGGGTAGTTGAGTTCTACTCCAACTTCCACCTGCCAACCCTGCAGTCTGTCTTTGTCCGTCAGAAGCAAGTCCCCATTACAGAAGAGGCCATTTAAAAAGCTCTAGGTCTTCCCCCTATTCCAGAAGGTTTGGACGCCTTTCAAGAAGCCGCACTCAAGCGCCAGATGTACCAATTTGACTAGGACGCCGTTCTCAGAGTTATCGCACTACCTGGCAGTCGATGGATCGACGGATACCATCGTACCCGCCCTAAGGGAATTTCAGCTTCGGCACTTACCTTGGAGGCTCGCGTATGGGCACAGATCATGTCCCATTACGTCTTTCCGAGCACTCACGAGTCCTCCTTCACTGCGGACATGGCCGTTCTACTATGGTGCATCCTTACAGACCAGCCTCTGAACCTACCAAGACACATCCGGAATACCATGGGACACGTACAAATCGCGGGCAACTTACCTTTCCCCGCCTTGGTCTCAGATCTCGTCTCCGCAGCCGGAGTCTCCTTCAGAGCTGGGGACACCAAAGCCATACTTCCACGGGATGATCAATTTGTCCCTAATGGGAAATATATCAGACCCTTAGCAGCCACTACAGGCCAGCCTATTGAACCGGCTGCAGACATTCCTCCTTCAACACCGCAAGCACCTACCACTGACCAACTGCTCCATCAGATACTCGAAAGGTTGGATCGGCAGGAACATAAAGCTAAGATGAGAGAGTGCCGTAACAAGCGCCGATTCACATACCTCAAGGAACTAATTATGGGAAAATTCAAGGACTCAGACACCCCGGACTCCACTTCCTATACCAGCACAGGGAGCCATGATGGTCCCGACTGTGGAGCTACTGCTACCAGCCACCCCTGTTCCTGCCAGATGGCACCGAGGACGGTGTAAAGCCTTAAGTGTGGGGAGGTCGGTCAGTACCTGACTTCCGGAGGTAATTTCTCTTCCCTAAACACCAATAAATTAGGATATTTAGTTAGATTTTTCTTTTGTAGAATAGGATAAATTGCATAGTAATAGATTAGTTGCATGCATGTTCTAATTGATTGAAAAGACAATAAGTTTCTTCTAAGACTCTATTTTTGGAACAAAATTTCACTAATTTTAATTAAAAATTTTTTTATGTTAAATTTGCTTGAAGTTGTATTTGGAACATGATTTTTGAGCTAAAGAACACACAACCTGTGAGATTTGAGCCTTTATGCATGGTTACATTATTTAACCATAATTATTTTATTCTTGTGTGTTTACTTCCCTATGATTGTAATCTATATTTTGTTTCATCCTATATGTCCAATATTTATTATATTTATATGTTGCATATGATTGAGGCCATTAATTGTTTAGCTCACTTATCCAAATTAAGCCTACCCTTTCAATTACCTTTGTTAGCCACTTTGAGCCTTTAAATCCCATTTATTCCATATTTTACCACATTACTAGCCTTAAGCAAAAAAACAATTATATATCCCAAACTGAAACTTTGGTTAGCTTAAGATAGAATTGTGTGTGCTAATTAAATATGGGAAATTGTGGGAACAAAAGATAATAAGGGAATGTGTCATGATAATATAATGGGAATTTGGATACCTACTCATGTGAAACTATAAGAATTAAAAATATATGTGCATTGATAAGCTATGTTTATTTTTATACTTATATTAAAAAAAATCTAAAATATTCAATAAATAAATAAGGGGACAAAATTACCCCAACGTTAAGTTAAGAATTCAAAGGTCAATGCATGTATGATAAAATTGAAATAAAAGTTGATACATGAGTATGGAATGTGAAAGAGAAATTCTGGGTAGCTAGGTATGAATTCTAAAGTTATATAGAATATATACATAGGTTATGTTAAAGTTTGGGTTAATTAAAGATTCAGTTTATAAGCTTACTTAGCCATATATGTATCCTTACCATTACCTTGGCCCCATTACAACCTTGAAAAGACCTCATGATGTCTGCATTGGTATATTAAATGTTGTTGATTGATTAGGAGAAGAACAAAAAAATTAGAAAGCAGGATTAGAGAAGGATAGAGTGATTTCCCTATACATTAGAGAGATTAGAGCGTATATACATCATCAGGGTTCAATGCTTAAAATTCTATGTTCCCTGCTTTCATGAGCTGCCTTCTTGCATTTTTATCTGTTCTTACTGCATGAGAATTGAATTAGTGGAATTTGATTTGTAATTGTTTTGAAGAGCTTATTTACTATTGATCAAGTGGACAAAAATCATACAGTTGCATTCATATATATAGGTTGCATTGCATTGCATGAGTTTTACATGTTCCTACTCATTTATTTTATCTCCTTCAACTAAGCATGAGGACATGCTAATGTTTAAGTGTGGGGAGGTTGATAAACCACTATTTTATGGTTTATAATGTGTTTAATTGTGTGGTTTTATCATGATCTTTATCCACTTATTCATATGATTAGCATGCATTTATATTTTCTTCCTAAAATTATTACATGATTGAAAACTTGCTTCCTAGAGACTTTTAATTATGTATTTTAATTCTCCTTTATTCCATTCGATGCCATGATCTGTGTGTTAAGTGTTTTAAGCTTTATAGGGCATGAATGAGTTGGAGATTGGAAAGGAAGCTTGCAAAAATGGAAGGAACACAAGAAATTAAGGAGATGACCAGCGAGAAGTGACGCGGCCGCATGGCTCACGCGACCGCACGGAAGAGAGGAAATCGCAGTGACGCGGCCGCATGGCTCACGCGACCGCGCGGATTGGAATAGCACAAGTGACGCGGAGGCGTGGACGACGCGCCCGCGTGGTAAAGCAAAACGCCGCATGACGCGTCCGCATGAATGACGCGATCGCGTGACATGCACGATCTGCATAATCTGTAGAATTCGCTGGGGGCGATTTTGGGCCCTGTTTTGACCCAGTTTTCGGCCCAGAAAAGCATACTAGAGCCAGAGAACATGCAGAAACTAAAAACAACATTCATTCTACACAGTTTTTAGTTTTTAGATTTAGTTTTACTCCTCCTCTAGGTTTTCTCTCTACACATTCATAGTTCTTAGGATTTTTATTTCGATTGCTCTTTGCATTGGGATATTGAGAAGAGTTATTACCTCATCAAGACTTTGTCATTCTAGTTCGTTTTCTTTACTTGGCTTTACTCTTCCATGTCCTTTAATTTACTCAATTTTATTATTGAATTATTTTAGAATTTATTAATACAAGAGTTACTTTTATTTTTAATTGATTCCTTTGAGTTTTATTTATCATGTCTTTCATTAGTTCCCTTTCCTATGTTATGTGTTCCATATTCACAATGAGCGAGTAGTTCCCTAACTTGATGGGGAGTTGATTGAAAGGAACCCTTCAGTTGGAATACTCAAAAGAGATATTGTAATTGGGTTTACTGTTGGATGGCTCTCTAGTCACTAACGCCAGTCCTTCCAAGTAAGCGGATTGGGACTTGTGAGTAGAAACATCATTCCAACTTGTTTGACTTTTCCTTACTTAGTAAGGGATAACTAAACAGAACGACCTTCAATTATCAATTAATCTTGAGAGTACTGCAACAAGAATAGGGCTTCCAACTAATCTACTCCCAGTCAAGGCTTTTATTTAAATTACTTAATTTCCCCAATTTAATTTCCTGTTTATTCAACTCAAACTCTTTCTGAAAATATCTGATTAATAAAATAGCACACCTTTCTGCAACTCGTTGGGAGACGACCTGGGATTCATACTCCCAATATTTTAATTTTAATTTTTATGACAACCCTTCTAAATTGATAAGCAGATTTCTGGTTGGTTAAGAACTATACTTGCAATGCATATTTACAACAATTCTTGACTCACCAATTTCTGCCACGTCAGTACTGCATTAGCTTCTTCTTTCATGGAGGACCCACTACTTAAGTATAGATATTGATTTCTAGCAACTGTATCAATGAGCTCTTGAGCCTCTTCAATTGTCTTTCTCATATGTATAGATCCACCAGCTGAGTGGTCTAGAGACATTTGGGCCTTTTCTGTAAGCCCATAGTAGAAAATGTCTAACTGTATCCATTCTAAAAATATTTCAGAGGGGCATTTCCTTAGCATCCCTCTGTACCTCTCCCAGGCATTATAAAGGGATTCATTATCCTCTTGTTTAAAGCCTTGGATGTCCAGCCTTAGCTGTGCCATTCTTTTTGGAGGGAAATATTGATTCAGGAATTTGTCTGATAACTGTTTCCATGTTCTTATGCTTGCTGTGGGTTGGTTGTTTAACCACTTCTTAGCTTGATCTTTTACAGCAAATGGAAACAGTAATAATCTGTAGACATCCTGATCTACTTCCTTATCACGTACTGTGTTAGCAATTTGTAAGAAATGTGCCAGAAACTCAGTAGGTTCTTCCTATGGAAGACCGGAATACTGGCAATTTTGCTGCACCATGATAATAAGCTGGGGATTTAGCTCAAAACTGCTTGCTCTGATGGGAGGTATACAGATACTACTCCCATAGGAAACATTAGTGGGGTTAGCATATGACCCTAGAGTCCTTCTGGACTGTTCATTTCCACTTAGGTCCATGATGAAGAAAATAAAATATTTTTGTTTTTATTTTATTTAATTAAGGATAACCGAATTCAAAAGTGAAGAAAATAAAATAAAATAATTGAAAACTAGAAAATAAATTTCGAAAACTAAAAGAAAAAAAATTAAAATAAAATAGATAAAAAAATTCGAATACTAAAATGGCTAATTAATTAAAAAGATTTGAAAAATTTGGATATGATTTTCGAAAATTGGAAGAGAGAAAGTGGTTAGGAAGTTTTGAAAAAGATATGATTTTAAAATTTGAAGATTGAAACTTTCTCAACAAGGAAACACCAAACTTAAAATTTTTCAATCAGAATAATAAAATAGTACAAGTAATTCGAAAATTATGAATAAGAAAAGAAAAAGATTTTGAAAAATTTTATAAAGGATTTTCGAAAAATAAAAAAAATAGAGAATTGAAAAAGATTTAAAAAGATAAATTTTAAAATTGAAATTCTGACTTAACTAACAAGAAACTACCAAATTTTAAAATTTTTTTACTAAATCAACCTAGGTAATTCGAAAATGATAAGTAAATAAAGGAAAAGATATTTTATTGAATTTTTGAATTTAATGAGGAAAGAGAAAAACAATAAGAATATAAAATGACACCAAACTTAGAATTTTTTTAGATCAAAACAAAGAAAGCAAATAAGAAAACTTTGAATACAAGATGAACATCAAGAACAAATTTTGGAAATTTTTTAAGAAAATAAAAACACAAAGGACACCAAACTTAAAAAATTTTTATACTTTGGACACTAATAATTCAAAAATGCACAAAAAAACAAGAAAAGATACAAAATAAGAAAAACTAAAGATCAAACAGGAAAATAAACAACAACAACTTGAAGATTAAGAAAGAAATAAGAACATATAATGCGAAAAATTGAAAGAAAAATAAAATCATGCAATTGACACCAAACTTAAAACATGAAACTAAACTCAACCAGAAGACTAAATTACGAAGTTATTGGTTTTAAAAATTTTCAAAAATAATTTAGAAAAAAATAAGGATTTTAAGATTTTGACCAAAAACAATAATAAAAGACTCAATTTTATTGACTCTAAACCAAAAAAAAGATAAATTTTTCCTAATCTAAGCAACAAAATAAACCGTCAGTTGTCTAAAATTGAACAATCCCCGGCAACGGCACAAAAAACTTGGTGCACGAAATTGTGATTACAATTTTCACAACTTCGCACAACTAACCAGCAAGTGCACTGGGTCGTCCAAGTAATACCTTACGTGAGTAAGGGTCGATCCCACAGAGATTGTAAGCTTGAAGCAAGCTATGGTTATTTCGTAAATCTTAGTCAGGAGATTAATGATAAGAGTGATTGTATTTATGAAAAATAAATAACATGAAATAAACAGTACTTGTGATTTAGTAATGAGAAATAGGCTGAGATTTCGGAGATGCTCTGTCCTCTGAATCTCTGCTTTCCTATTGCCTTCTTCTCCAAGCACGCATGGCTTCCTTCAATGGCAAGTTGTATGATCCTCTCGGATGAAAAATACCAGGTACGATGTCTGCACGGCTAATCAACTGTCGGATTTCTCGTCTTGGATGACAAATACCAAGTACAGCTACCGCACGGCTAATCATCTGTCGGTTCCCACTAGCGTCGGAATAGGACCTTTGTCCTTTTGCACACTGTCACTGCGTGCAACATTTGCAGGTTTGAAGCTCGTCACAGTCATCCCTTCCCGGATCCTACTCGGAATACCACAGACAAGGTTTAGACTTTTCGGTTCCCAGGAATACTGCCAATGATTCTAGCTTATACCACGAAGGTTCTAACCCTCGGACTCGATCCGTAGATTAGAAACCCAAGAGATATGCACTCAAGCTGTCGCCCAATGACTACGTTGAGCTCAGATAGAACGGGAGTGGTTGTCAGGCACGCGTTCATAGGTTGAGGATAATGATGAGTGTCACGGATCATCATATTCTCTATATTGAAGTACGAGTGAGTATCTTAGAATAGAATCAAGCGTGATTGAATAAAAAACAGTAGTAATTATATTAATCCATTGAAACACAGCAGAACTCCTCACCCCCACCTATGGGGTTTAGAGACTCATGCCGTAGAAGATACAATATCCAATGTAAAATGTCATGAGGTACAAAATGAATCTCTAAAAGTAGTTTTTATACTAGACTAGTAACTTAGGTTTACAGAAAATGAGTAACTAAGTGCAGATAGTGTAGAAATCTACTTCCGGGACCCACTTGGTACGTGCCTGGGCTGAGCTTTCAAGCTTTCATGTTCATATGCCCAAAGTTGGCGTTAAACGCCACCCTGAGTGCCAGAATGGGCGTTTAATGCCGAAAAAGGTGCCAGTTCTGGCGTTTTACGCTAGAAAGTTTTAGACTGACTTTGGACGGCAGTGTGGGCCATCAAATCTTGGGCAAAGCATGGACTATTATATATTGCTGGAAAGCCCAGGATGTCTAATTTCCAACGCAATTGAGAGCGCACCAATCGGGCTTCTGTAGCTCGAGAAAATTTACTTCAAGTGCAGGAGGGTCAGAATCCAACAGCATCTGCAGTCCTTTTTCAGCCTCTGAATCAGATTTTTGCTCAGGTCCCTCAATTTCAGCCAGAAAATACCTGAAATTACAGAAAAACACCCAAACTCATAGTAAAGTCCAGAAATATGATTTTTGAATAAAAAATAATAAAAATATAATAAAAAGTAATTAAAACATACTAAAAACTATGTAAAAACAATGCCAAAAAGGGTATAAATTATCCGCTCATCAGAGACTAATGCATATGGTTCAACATTCAATACATGAGTATGTGCCCAATTCCCAATATCTTCAACAAAGCTACAAGATGCACTTTTATCTCAACCATTGTTTTCACATTTTCCCACACTTGAATGATATACACTCTCACTAGCATAAGCTAATCAAAGATCCAAATTAAGGACAATTATTATTTTTCACTTAGGATAGTGATGTGCTAAAATAAAGAACAAAGGGAATTAAAATAGGCTCAAATTTGGTTAACAAAGATGGATAAAAGGGTAAGGCTATTTGGGTAAGTGACCTATAATGCATATATACATCAAACAATGGACATAAAGAATCAAACAAATTAAAAGATTTCAATCATAGAAAGAGAATAACACACACAAGAATGAAAAATAGTGGTTAATATGATGTAACTACATAATTAAGCTCAAAACTCACATGCTTATGTGTTCTTAGCTCAAAAACATGTTCCACAATATATTTCAAGCAAGTTTCAATGAAGCAAATATCCACTCAAATCAATTAGGATATCAATCCCCTATTAAGAATGTTTTTTTGGAAAATTTTATTATTTTAACTAAGCTTATTATATGTGTATATATGAAAAAAAATTTAATAATTAAGAAAAAAAATGCAATTGAATCTCTAAAATATATACAAACTAAGAAAAATAAAATGTGAAAGTGTTTGGATTAGAATTTGTAACCCAAGATTACCGATCGGTGATGACCTCCCCACACTTAAAAGTTTGCACGGTCCTCCGTGCATAAGGTGAGCAAGGGGGTATGGTAACTATTCGGATTGCCACCTTCAGTTGGTGGATCAACCGACTGTTGCATGTTCTTTCTCCCGCTTCCCTTGTTGCTTATGGTTAATCATCCATGAAAAATAGAAACTAGTACCGTAAGATGAGTAAATGCAAAAGCAAGGGAGTATATATTGTTGGAATATGGTGATATTCACTAGAATGAGTGAGTGAATTAGTTTGTGACAAGAAGGAAACAAGTGTGTGTATTCTAAGTTGCGCGGTTTAGAATACACACACTAGCATAGAAAGCTATGTCACAATTACACAAAAGAGGCATCCACTTCACGCATTCTAGTGTGCTTGAGATACTTTAAAATAAACTTGTATGTTAAGATAAATGATGAGCGGATATTTTATACGCTTTTTAGCATCATTTTCATATAGTTTTTAGTATTTTTTATTTAAGTTTTATTAAGTTTTCATAGGTTTTAGTGTAAAATTCATATTTTTGGATTCTACTTTGAGTTTGTGTGTTTTTGTACAATTTCAGGTATTTTCTGGCTGAAATTGAGGAGCTGGAGCAAAAGGCTGATTCAGAGACAGAGAAAGCACTGTAGATGCTGTCCGGATCTGACCTCCTTGCACTCCAAAGAGCTTTTTCTGCAGCTACAAAAGTTCAAATGGAGCGTTCTCAACGGATATGGAAAGCTAACTTCCAGAACTTTCCAGCAATGTATAATAGTTCATACTTTGCTTTAAAATTGAAGGCTCAAAACTGGCGTCCAACGCCAGCCTCGTTCCCCAGTCTAGGCGTCCAGCGCCCACAAGGAAGAGACTAGCATCTAAACGCCCAAGGAGCCTCCTAGCATGTAGATCTCAATCAAGCTCAGCCCAAACACTCACCAAGAGGGCCCCGGAAGTAGATCTTAGCTCTAAAAGACTATTTTACCCTTTTTATGTAATCCTTAGTCATTAGTTTAGTATTTAAAAATTTTTACACCTCTCATCAAGGGAGGACGCACACTTTACACATTTATCATTGTATTTTCTATCATTATGAGTTTCTAAACCTCCTAGGTTGAGGGGAGGAGCCCTGTTGAGTTTTATGGATTAATAAAAGTATTACTGTTCTATTTCAATTCGTGTTTGATTCTCTATTCTAAGATGTATCTTCGTTCTTCATTCTAAGACCGCGTGCCTAACAACCATCCATGTTCTTCTTGGATTCATGTGACTACATAACTAGAAAGCATTGAACCACCAGCTTGATTATACATCTCTTAGACAGCTAATCCACGACTTCGTTGGGGACTTCTCGAGACACCAGTTCAGCCAAGGTATAGGGAGATTAGAGTCTTTGTGGTAGAGGCTAGAATCCAAAGGTGCAGCATTCTCTGATCTGGAAGATTCGACCTTGTCTGTGGCGTTTTGAGTAAGATCATGAAGGAGAATGAACTGCAGGAGCTTCACCCTCAATTAGAATGGATCCACACTAACCCTGGGGTTCAGATATGGAGGAGCATTGGCGATCTCTCAACCGGCGTTGATCACATACAGCCTGCCATAGAAGACATCACTCACAGTTGAAGATGACAGTAAGACCAGATTAATCTAGAAGAACAAAGCATCTCCAAACCTTAACCATCTTCTTATCACTGGTTATAATCAAACATAGTAATTCCATCTTCTTTTCTTTTTATGCATTTAAACAAATTCAACAACTCTTCTATCCGCCTGACTAAGATCTACAAGATAACCATAGCTTGCTTCAAACCACAATCCTCATGGGATCGACCTTGACTCACTCAAGTATTACTTGGACGACCCAGTGCACTTGCTGGTTCAGTTGTACGAAGTGTGGGAATTCGTTGCATCAAGCACTACATTTTCTGTTATGTTGTATTGTCTGTTCTCTTGTTCTTATTGACAATCACTTTTGTCTATGTCCTAAAGCTATAAAATGTTCCATATATCTCACACCTTGCTTAAAAGAAAATTTTAATTGAAACAAATTGAGAGATACATAAATTTCAAGTTATATAGTAAGAATAGTTTAATTATTTTGACGTAGTTACATAAATTTTAATTATTTTCTGAATGTATGAATAAATAGTGCATATTTGAAGTTGGAATTTTAGAATGTTGGCTCTTATAAGAATGATGATAAAAGTGAAGTATTATTGATAATTCATCTGAAATCACTCACAGATAACATCAAGGTATCGAATGGAAGGTAAATGGAATAAAATTAGTCGAAATAAGCACAAAAGAGCATGTTTTCACATTTAGGTACAATCTAGAGAGAAAACACAAAAGTATGCTATTTTGGTGCTTAAGTGTGAGTTCATTTGCTAGAATCCATCCAATTTGAGTCAAAATATACCAACAAATATGGACTCATCAATATTCTAAAAAATCCAAAAAATGATTCTTGAAGCAAGAAAAAACAGCAAAAAGAAAAAGAAAAAAGCATGTTGCAAAAGAAAAAAAAAAATATATATATATATATATATGCGAAAAAATGGCGAAAAAATAAAAAAATAAAATCAGAAAAAGCCAATAGCTCTTTAAACCAAAAGGTAAGAGCAAAAAGCCGATAACCCTTTAAACCAAAAGGCAAGGGTAAAAGGATCTAAGGCTTTGAGCATCAATGGTTAAGAGGGCCTAAAGGAAACAAAATCCTGGCCTAAGCGGCTCAACCAAGCTGTCCCTAACCATGTGCTTGTGGTGTGAAGGTGTCAAGTAAAAAGCTTGAGACTGAGTAGTTAAAGTTGTGATCTAAAGCAAAAAGAGTGTGCTTAAGAACTCTGGACACTTCTATCTGGGGATTCTAACAAAGCTGAATCACAATCCGAAAGGGTTCACCCAGTTAAGTGTCTGTGGCAATTATGTATCCGATGGTAATACTGGAAAATAAAGTGCTTAGGGTCACGGCCAAAACTCTAAAATCTGTGTTCAAGAATAAAAAAGAACTAAACTAGGAGATTCAATAATATCATCTGGATTCTAAGTTCCTAAAGATGCCAATATTTCTAAGTTTTAATGGATAGTGAGATGCCAAATCTATTCAGAAGCAAAAAGCTACTAAGCCCCGGTCATCTAATTGAAACTGAGCTTCATTGGAAACTCTGAGATTTATTGTATCTTACTCTTCTTTTTATCCTACTTTATTTTTAGTTGCTTGGGGACAAGCAACAATTTAAGCTGAGTGTGGCAGAGATGAAGATGTTGAGATGGATGAGTGGTCATACGCGATTGGATAAAATAAGGAATGAAGATATAAGGGAGAGAGTTGGAGTAGCACCCATTGTGGAAAATATGGTTGAATCGCGTCTCAGGTGGTTTGGACATGTGAGAAGAAGACCGATAGAACATCCAGTCAGGAGGGTGGATGAGATAGAAGATGGACAAAGGGCGAAAGGCAGAAGAAGACCTAAGAAGACCATCCATGAGGTGGTCAAACGAGATCTACATGTAAACAGTCTCTCTGTAGACATGATACATGACAGAGCACAATAGCGTCGTTTGATTCATGTAGCCGACCCCACTTAGTGGGACAAGGCTTTGTTGTTGTTGTTGTTGTTCTGATGAACGGAAATTTTATACGCTATTTGGCATCATTTTCATATAGTTTTTAGTATCTTTTATTTAAGTTTTATTACTTTTTCATAGGTTTTAGTGTAAAATTAACATTTTGGATTCTACTTTGAGTTTATGTGTTTTTGTACAATTTCAGGTATTTTCTGGCTGAAATTGAGGAGCTGGAGCAAAAGTCTGATTCAGAGACAGAGAAAAGCACCGTAGATGTTGTTCGGATCTAACCTCCTTGCACTCGAAAGAGCTTTTCTGGAGCTACAAAAGTCTAAATGGAGCGTTCTCAACGGCTATGGAAAGCTAACTTCCAAGCTTTCCAGAAATGTATAATAGTCCATACTTTGCTTCAGAATTGAAGGCTCAAAACTGGCGTCCAATGCTAGCCTCCTGCCCCAATCCAGGTGTCCAGCGCCCACAAAGAAGAGACCAGCGTCCAAATGCCCAAGGAGCCTCCTAGCACGTAGATCTCAATCAAGCTCAGCCCAAACACTCACCAAGTGGGCCCCGGAAGTGGATTTTAGCACTAAAAGACCGTTCTACCCTTTTTATGTAATCCTTAGTCATTAGCTTAGTATTTAAAGATTTTTACACCTCTCATAGGGAGGACGTACACTTTACACATTTATCATTGTATTTTCTATCAGTATGAGTTTCTAAACCTCCTAGGTTGAGGGGAGGATCCCTGCTGAGTTTTATGGATTAATAAAAGTATTACTGTTCTATTTCAATTCGTGTTTGGTTCTCTATTCTAAGATGTATCTTCGTTCTTCATTCTAAGACCGTGTGCCTGACAACCGCCCGTGTTCTTCTTGGGTTCGTGTGACTACGTAACTAGAAAGCATTGAACCACCAACTTGATTATACATCTCTTAGACAGCTAATCCACGACTTCGATTGGGACTTCTCGAGACACCAGTTCAGCCGAGGTATGGGGAGATTAGAGTCTTTGTGGTAGAGGCTAGAATCCAAAGGCGCAGTATTCTCTGATCTGGAAGATTCGACCTTGTCTGTAGCATTTTGAGTAGGATCATGAAGGAAAATGAATTGCAGGAGCTTCACCCTCAATCAGAATGGATCCACACTAACCATGGGTTTATATCTAGAAGAGCATTGGCAACCTCTCAATCGGCGTTGATCACATACATCCTGCCATAGAAGAAATCACTCACAGTTGAAGAAGACAGTAAGACCGGATTAATCCAGAAGAACAAAGCATCTCCAAGCCTTAACCATCTTCTTCTCACTAGTTAAAATCAAACATAGTAATTCCATCTTCTTTTCTTTTTATGCATTTAAACAAATCCAACAACTCTTCTATCTGCCTGACTAAGATCTACAAGATAACCATAGCTTGCTTCAAACCACAATCCTCATTGGATCGACCCTGACTCGCTCAGGTATTACTTGGACGACCCAGTGCACTTGCTGGTTCAGTTGTACGAAGTGTGAGAATTTGTGCACCAATAAATAAACAAGTAATAAAGAAACATGAAAGTATTCAAGAAACAATCACGCAATTGTTAAATGGATAATTGAGGAAAGTTTGTTTGCAACACTCAATTGACATGAAGTGGAAAACATGGCAAACATGGTCCGCAAAGCTTAAAAAGCTCAAAAAATGTCACTAGGTGAGCTTACGATCCAATTTCACAATTACTTAATTTCAATGCATCAACTAGGCGACTTAAATAAAAATCAAACATTAACAAGCATCACCTAACGAAAAATGCATCAACTACATATAATTGCCTAATACTAGATAGTGAATTCAAATGACATGGTGACTAGCTACAACATACAATTTAGAAATCCAACAAGATTCATGAAGGCAATATCATGAGTACTTGGTATGCACAAAATTAAACATGAAGAACTCAACACCAAGCAACAAGGTATAACTTCAATAAATATATCCAACAATGAATAATTTATGCATTAAGAAATAGCAGATCAAATCAATAATCCAACACTTATCACAAAAAATTAAATAGAAAAGAAGAAAAGAAATAAAGATAGGAGAAGAAAAGAAGTTAGGTGGTGTGAGAGGAGAGTTAAGCGTATGTACACTTGGTCCTGCATACGCACAAAAGGTGGAAAACAGGGATTGTGCGCTGACGGGCGGAAAATTGCCGATTGAGAATTTATAATAAGAACAGCGTTGCAAGTACAGTCCTTAACCGACAAAAATTCCGCTTATCAATTTAAAAATGGTTGTCATAATTTAAGAATAAAATACTGGGAGTAGAATTCCTAGGTCGTTTCCCAACGAGTTGACAAAAGAGTGCAAGTTATTGGTCAGGAATTTTCTGAGAAATTTTAGAGTTTGAGAACAGAAAAATTAAATATTTATTAATAAAAGCAATAAAAATCAACAAAAGGTTTTATATAATTGAAATAAAAAGCCTTGACTAGAAAAAGATTAATTGGAAGTTCTATCCTTGTTGAACTTTTCCAAGTGTAATGGTAAGAGGTTGTTGTTTCTACTTAGTTATCCCTTACCGAATAAAGGAAAGTCAAGTAACTGAACCAACTCCGATTCACAAGTCCTAATCCTCTCCTATGAAAAGATTAGCGTTAGTGATTAGAGAGTTAGCCAACAACTTCTAGTTACCAATTAACACTTGAATATTCCAATTCAAGGGTCTCCTATTAATCAACTCCCAAGTCAAGTTGGGAGTCTACTCCATTGACATGAATGCCATTTTCATAAACATATAAAGGTAATGAAAAGAAGACATGAAAATTCAAATAAAGTAATAACAGAAAATTAATTAAAGGTAAAAAAAATTCTTTGCATTAATCCTTTCCAAAATCGAAGATATCCATATGTAACTCTGAACAAAGTGAATGAAAAGTAAAAGAGCAAGGAATTAAGAAAGCAAACTGTAATGGCAAGGACTTCAAACAGAGGTAGTAACTCTTCTCAATATCCCAATCAAAAGCATAAAACTAGAAATCTATGAATATGAAGAACCCTAGAGGAAGTAGTAGTTTTCTCTCTCAAATTCAAAGCTAAAACTAAAATTGTGTAAAAGTGAATGTGTGTTGAGTCTTTGCTTGTCCCCTGGCTCTAGTCTGTGTTTCTGGGCCGAAAACTGGGTCCAAAACCAACCCAAAATCGCCCCCAGCGTCTTCTGCAATTTCTACACGTGGTGCACGTCACGCGTACGCGTACGTCACGCGTACGCGTCGATGGTGTTCTGTGCGTGTCACACGTACGCGTCATTCACGTGTATATGAATGCAACTATATGTTAAGATGTTTTTACCTACTTGGTTAAAAGTAAACAAGTTCTCCAAGACAAACATAAATAAGATTCCACTAATTTAAATCACACAATAAAAGACAAGTAAACTTGTAAGAAGATAGCTCATGAAAGCAAGGAACATAGAATCAAGCATTGAACCCTCACTGGAAGTGTATATGCACTCTAATTGCTCAAGTGTCTAGGGTTAATCCACTCTACTCTTCTCTAGTCATGCTTTCTAAAACTTTGTTCTTCATCTAACCAATCAACAAATATTTAGTGTACAAATACAAACATCATAAGGTCTTTTCAAGGTTGTAATGGGGCTAAGGTAAGGGTGATGATATATGTATGGCCAAGTGAGCTATAATATGAATCTTTGACTAACCCAAGCTCTCACCTAACACACACACTCTCTATATATAATTCTAAAATCATGCCTAGCTACCCAAAATCCCACTTTTTCATCACATACTTATGTATCAATTTTTAATCCCACCACATATGCATTGATCTTTTTATTGGACTTAACATTGGGGTAATTTTGTCCCCTATTCATAAGTATTTTTAGTTTTTTTTATATAAATGAAAGCATAATATATCAATGCATATGGTTTTTCAATTTTTCACATGAGTAAGCACCCAAATTCCCAATATTTTTGTCAATAAAACACAACACATTCTCATCAACCCAAGTTTCCATAATTCCCCACACTTAGTTGACACACAATCCCTATTTTAAGCTAACCAAAGATTCAAATGGGATAATTAATTATTTTTCTGCTTAAGGCTAGTGATGTGGTAAAATATAGAACAAATGGAAATTAAAAGGCTCAAAGTGGCAACAAGGGTAATTGAAATGCTAGGCTATTTGGGATAGGTGAGCTAATAACAAATGATGGCCTCAATCATATGTATGCATGAAAATACACTAAACAATGGACATATAGAATGGAACAAACTATAGATTGCAATCATAGGGAAGAAAACACACAAGAATAAAATATTATGGTTAAATAATGTAACCATATAATTAAGCTCAAAATCTCACAGGTTGTGTGTTCTTAGCTATAAACCATGTTCCAACAAATATTAATTTAAATTAGTGAAATACTATAAAAAAAAGGGTCTTAAAAAGAAACTCATTACTTTAACCAAGCAAAACATACATGAAAACAATTATTATCATGCAATCTATTTTATCTAACAAAAGGAAAAAAATCAAATGTTGGTGTTAAGAGAGAGAGATTACCTCCGGAAGTCAAGGACTGACCTCTCCACACTTAAGTCTTGGCACGGTCCTCCGTGCCATCAATAAAGAGCAAGGTAGGGCTGAAAGCATCGCCTCCACTGTCTGGCTCGCCATGGCTCCCTGTGCTACTAGGTGAAGGGGCATCCGGGGTGTCCTTCTGTTCTGGAGGTGGGTGAGTACCAACAATGAGCTCCTTTAGATAGTTGTATCGACGCTTGTTGCGGTGCTCCATTCGCTCCATCCGCCGGTCTTGCCGGTCGAACCTCTGAAGGATCTGAAGGAACATCTGATGGGTGGATGGTGCTTGTGACGTGGATGATGGTGGAGTAGAAGAAGGAGGAGTGTCCAAAGATGGGCCTAGAGGCCGGCTCGCAGAGAGAATTGGGGGTCTAATGTACTTCCCATTCAGGACATACTGATCAGTCCTAGGGATCATGACCTTTGTGTCTACAGCCCGATAGGGAACACCTGCTGCAGAGACTAAATCTGAAACCAATGCGGGGAAAAGCAAGTTACCCGCAATCTGTACGTGTCCTATTGACTACCGGATGAGTCGGGGCAGGTTGAGAGGTTGCTCTGTCAGGATGCACCAGATGAGAACAGCCATGTCCGCTGTGAAGGTGGACTCGTGAGTGCTCGAAAAGATATAGTGGGACATAATCTATGCCCACACGCAAGCCTCCAAGGTAAGTGATTGGGCTGAGATGCTCTTGGGTTTTGACTGATGCTGCCCATAGATCCAGGTGCCGCCAGGTTGGGCTATAACTCCAAGGACGGTATCCCAGTCAAAATGATACATCTGGTGCTTAAGAGAGGCCTCTTGATATGCATCCAATCCCTCTGGGCTAGGTGGAAGATCCAGTGCTCTTTGTATGGTACTCTCGGAGACAGGGACTTGCTGCTGACGAACCTAGACAGTCTGCAGAGTAGGCGAATAGAAGTTGGAGTAGAATTCAACTACCCATGATAGGTTGGCCTCTCGCAGCTGCCTCCTCAAAAATTCCCACTGTCTCCTCTCAATGCGGGGCTCCACAAAATTAACAAAATGGGTTGGGACAATGAGTAGATGTTCATTATTGTAGTTCCTCTCAACTAGGATGGGGAACATCTGCTCGTAATAACGGTTAGTGAACCGTGTGGAGTCCCGTACGGGAAAGACTTTTTCTGCTTCATCAACTTTAATGATCCTCTTTACCCGCTTTGTTGGTGGCTTGACGCTGGTAGATGGTGGCGCCTTAGCCGGAGTTATCTTGGTTCCTCTCCTTGCTGGTGGCTTTTTAGAAGCCTTCTCTTTTCCTCTTTTAGTGGCCATCCTAAAGAAGAAAGAAAGAGAATTAAATTCAAATATAGAGTACTAACAATTAGAAGGAGGGAAATCCAAGTAATAATGAATGCGAAAGTAATAATGATGTCCTATACATGGTAGTTACAACATGCATGGAAGACATTAAGTAAAAATCATAAAGGCAATTCATAACAATTAGATGCAAGAGGTTAAAAGCATGCAAGTAATAGGCATGGGAAGCATAACTCAAGCATTAATTATTAAATGTACCAAATTAAAGAGCACTTGTATGATGACAATTGTGAATGATAATCCCAATACATGTGGATTACAAGTGTTGTGAAAAAGAGAGGCATTAAAGTGTAAGAGTAAAGTAGAAAAAAGTTCAAAATGCCATGAGAGCTTTTTCACAAACACTTGGTGTGCAAGTTAAAATAGGAATTAAAATAATGGATCCAAATGTATATGAGAGCCAAAATTAAATGTCAAATGTCAAATCACTCCTCATAATATTCACAAGCTCAATGATAATAAAGTAATACCCAAATAAAGCTCCAACCTAACATAAAAATGCATGATAAAAGAATGAAAAAGAAACCATAAATAACTAAGCTAATATAGAATTTGAGAAAAAAGAAAAATAAATAAATGCAATAAATGGAAGAATAAAAAAGTAGAGGAGAGGAAGAAAAGAAACCTAAGAAAGAAGATGAAAAGGGGAAGAAGAAAGTAGTAGGAAGTAAGAAGTAAGAAGAGGGAAAGAAGGAAGAAGAAAGAAGGAAGAATTAGGAATGAGAGAGAATTAGGATTTGGGAGGGGAAAAATTAAAACTGGGCGGCACGCTGGTTTATTGGTGCGGCGCATGCGACGCGCACGCGTACCTTACACGTACGCGTGGGCCGCACAAAACTAGGGGTGACACGTAAGCGTCGGTCACACGTATGCGTGACCATGATTGTGCTAATCGCGTGAGACCAGCCTCGCGCACGCACAAGTCTCTATTCATTCTGGGTTTGGGGCCAAAATTGTATACGACGCATGCGCGTCAGGCACGCGCACACGTGGGTGGCCATTAGGTGAAATGACGCGCACACGTCATGGACGCGTACGCGTGAGTGAGTTTGTGCCTCTAGCACAGTGCCAGCCCCAGACCATCACAACTCTCTGTTCAGCACGCTATTTACGCCGATTTCTATATCCATGCGTGCGCGAGCGGGACTTGTACGCATGGATTGCCAAGGTTGCAGGTGACGCGCACGCGTAAGGTACGCGTACGCGTAGGCTTGTTTGTGCACAAAGCATGGTTCCAGCGCCACTCCCGCGTAACTCTCTGTTCAATTCCTAAAATTTTCACATGCACAAGTGACGCGTGCTCGTCGATTGCCCCCCTTTTTTTTTATATGCAGAATTTATAAAGTAACACTTGATAAAAATAAGATAAAACTAAGAATAAAAATGAAAGAGCGTACCATGGTGGGTTGTCTCCCACCTGGCACTTTTCTTTAACGTCCTTAAGTTGGATGGTCCACAAGCTCACTCTCCTTCTGTTGGTGGATCCTACAAGAGGAAGATCTCCAGCTCCTTGTTATGCTTCATCTTCTCACCGTGATACAGCTTCAAGCGGTGGCTATTGACTTTGATGAATTTGGAACTTGAAGAATGACTCAGGTGAAAGACGCCATATGGCTCTGCCTTTTCTACTCTATAGGGACCTTCCCATCTTGATCGCAGTTTGCCTGGCATGAGCCTCAACCTTGAGTTGTAAAGGAGAACTAACTCCTCAGGTCTGAACTATCTTCTCTTGATATGCTTGTCATGCACAGCCTTCATCCTCTCTTTGTATAGCCTAGAGTTGTCATATGCTTCGAGTCGAAGGTTCTCCAGTTCTGCTAGTTGCAGCTTCCTTTCAGCACCGGCTTTCTCAAATCCCATGTTGCATTCCCTTATAGCCAAGAAATCCTTGTGTTCCACCTCCACTGGGAGGTGACAAGCCTTTCTGTAGACTAAGCAGAAGGGATTCATTCCGATTGGTGTCTTGTATGCTGTCCGATAAGCCCAAAGTGCATCTACAAGTCTGGTGCTCCAGTCCTTCCTATGAGGCTTGACAATCTTCTCCAATATGCGCTTTATCTCTCTGTTAGACACCTCGGCTTGCCCATTGGTCTAAGGATGGTAAGTCGTTGCTACCTTGTTAACAATGCCATGTTTCTTCAATAGACCTGTCAATCTCCTGTTACAAAAATGAGTGTCTTGATCACTCACGATTGCTCGTGGTGATCCAAAGCGACAGATAATATTATTTTGAACAAAAGAGACAAAAGTGTTAGCATCATCAGTACGGGTAGGAATTGCTTCTACGCATTTAGAAACATAATCAACAGCTAACAATATGTGTAAGAAACCGTAGAGTTTAGAAATAGACCCATGAAGTCAATGCTCCAAACATCAAAAATTTCACAGAACAACATAAGTTGTTGGGGTATCTCATCCCTCTTGGATATATTCCTGAACTTTTGGCATGGAGAGCAAGATTTACAGAAGGCAGTAGCATCCTTAAAAAGAGTGGGCTACCAGAATCTACAGTCCAAAATTTTTCTAGCTATTCTTTGAGGACCAAAATATCCACCACTCTCAAAAGAGTGGTAGGCCTCTAAAATTGACTGGAACTATAATTGTGGCACACACCTTCTAATTATTTGGTCAGCGCCACACCTCTATAAATATGGGTCATCCCATATATAATATTTGGAATCGCTTTTAAGCTTGTCCCTTTGATGCTTAGTAAAATTGGGAGGGAATGTATGACTAACCAAATAATTAGCTATAGGTGCATACCAAGGAACTACCTCAGATATTGCGTGCAAGCTATCAAATGGAAAAGCATCATTGATAGAAGTGGAGTCATTATTAATATGCTCAAGGCGACTCAAGTGGTCCGCCACTAAATTTTGGGAACCACTCATATCTTTGATTTCTAAATCAAATTCTTACAGCAACAATAACCAACGTATTAACCTTGGTTTGGACTCTTTTTTAGCTAACAAATATTTTAGAGCTACGTGGTCTGAGTATACTACCACCTTAGTACCAAGTAAGTAGGCTCGAAATTTATCCAGAGCAAAAACAATAGCCAGAAGCTCTTTTTCAGTGGTAGTATAATTAGACTGAGCAGCATCTAAGGTCTTAGAAGCATAAGCAATTATATAAGGGTCCTTACCTTCGCACTGAGCCAGCGCCGCTCCTATTGCATAGTTGGAGGCGTCACACATAATCTCAAATGGCTGACTCCAGTCGGGTCCTCTCACAATCGGAGCTTGAGTCAAGGCAATCTTCAACTTATCAAACGCTACCATGCAGTCCTCACTCAGCTCAAACTCAACATCCTTCTGCAGCAGTCGGGATAAAGGCAATGCTACCTTACTGAAGTCCTTGATAATTCTCTGGTAGAAACATGCATGACCAAGGAACGAACGGACTTCCCTCACGGAGGAGGGGTAAGGTAAACCAGAAATAACATCCATCTTTGTTGGATCTACTGAAATACCAGTATTAGAAACAACATGTCCTAGAACAATACCTTATTTTACCATAAAATGACATTTTTCAAAATTTAATACAAGGTTTGAACTAACACACCTGTCTAATCCTCTAGTTAAACTATCCAAGCAAAGGTCGAATGAATCACCATACACACTAAAGTCATCCATAAAAACTTCCATACAACGCTCAAGAAGATCTGAGAAAATACTTATCATGCACCTTTGAAACATAGCCGGTGCATTACATAATCCAAAAGACATCCTCTTGTATGCGTACGTTCCAAAGGGACATGTAAAAGTATTTTTCTCCTGATCTTCAAGAGCTATATGAATTTGAAAATAGCCTGTGTAACCATCTAGAAAACAGTAGTGTGATTTACCTGACAAGCGATCAAGCATCTGATCGATGAATGGTAGTGGGTAGTGATCCTTGCGAGTAGCCTGGTTGAGGCGCCTATAATCAATGCACACCCTCTAGGAATTCTGCACTCTAGTTGACAGGCGGAAAATTGCCGATTGAGAAGTTATAATAAGAACAGTGTTGCAAGTACAGTCCTTAACCGACAAAAATTCCGCTTATCAATTTAAAAAGGGTTGTCACAATTTAAGAATAAAATACTGGGAGTAGAATTCTCAGGTCATTTCCCAATGAGTTGACAAAAGAGTGCAAGTTTTTGGTCAGGAATTTTCTGAGAAATTTTAGAGTTGGAGAACGGGAAAATAAAATATTTATTAATAAAAGCAATAAAAATCAACAAGAGGTTTTATATAATTGAAATAAAAAGCCTTGATTGGGAGAAGATTAATTGGAAGTTCTAACCTTGTTGAACTTTTCCAAGTGTAATGGTAAGTGATGAGCGGATAATTTATACCCTTTTTGGCATTGTTTTTACATAGTTTTTAGTATGTTTTAATTATTTTTTATTATATTTTTATTAGTTTTTAAATAAAAATCACATTTCTGGATTTTACTATGAGTTTGTGTGTTTTTCTGTAATTTCAGGTATTTTCTGGCTGAAATTGAGGGACCTGAGCAAAAATCTTATTCAGAGGCTGAAAAAGGACTGCAGATGCTGTTGGATTCTATCCTTCCTGCACTCGAAGTAGATTTTCTGGAGCTATAGAAGCCCAATTGGCGCGCTCTCAATTGCGTTGGAAAATCGACATCCTGGGCTTTCCAGCAATATATAATAGTTTATACTTTGCCTGAGATTTGATGGCTCAAACCAGCGTTCAAAGTCAGCTTAAAATTTCTGGCATAAAACGCCCAAACTGGCACCAGAATTGGAGTTAAATGCCCAAACTGGCACCAAAGCTGGCATTTAACTCCAGGAACAGCCTATGCATGAAAAAGCTTCAATGCTCAGCCCAAGCACACACCAAATAGGCCCCGAAAGTGGATTTCTGTATCATTTACTTGTTTCTGTAAACCCTAGGCTAGTAGTTCATTATAAATAGGACCTTTTACTATTGTATTTTCATCTTTGGAAAATCTTTGGAATATTTAGTCCTTAGACCATGGAGGCTGGCCTCACGGCCATGCCTAGACCTCTTTCACTTATGTATTTCTACGGTAGAGTTTCTACACCCCATAGATTAAGGTGTGGAGCTCTGCTGTTCTTCATGAATTAATACAAGTACTATTGTTTTTCTATTCAATTCACGCCTACTTCTTCTCTAAGATATTCACTCGCACTTCAACCTGATGAATGTGATGACCCGTGACACTCATCATCATTCTCACTTATGAACGTGTGCCTGACAACCACTTCCGTTCTATCTGCAATAGCTTGAGTGTGTATCTCTTAGCCTCCTGGTTCACTACGCATGGTTGCTTCTCCTGACAACAGAGCCTTCCATTCCATGAGATCAGAGTCTTTGTGGTATAGGCTAGAATCAATAGACAGCGTTCCTGAGATCTGGAAAGTCTAAACCTTGTCTGTGGTATTCCGAGTAGGATCTGGGAAGGGACGATTGTGAAGGAGCTTCAAACCTGTGAATGTGGGGCGCAAATGACAGTGCGCAAAAGGACAATGGTCCTATTCCGACGCTAGCAGGAACCGACAGATGATTAGCCTTGCGGTGACAGCGCAGATGGATTTGTTTTCATCCGAGAGGATCATACAGCTTGCCATGGAGAGAGGTAACGCATGGTTGGAAGAAGGCAGTAGGAAAGCAGAGATTCAGAAGCAACAAAGCATCTCCATACGCTTATCTGAAATCCCACCAATGAATTACATAAGTATTTCTATCTTATTTTCTGTTTTAATTATCTTTTAATTATCAAAACATCATAACCATTTGAATCTGCCTGACTGAGATTTACAAGGATGACCATAGCTTGCTTCAAGCCGACAATCTCCGTGGGATCGACCCTTACTCACGTAAGGTATTACTTGGACGACCCAGTGCACTTGCTGGTTAGTTGCACGGAGTTGTGAGAAAAGTTTGAGATCACGATTCCAAAAGAAAGGCTACTTCAATCTAGGAAACAGCCGGAAACTCGAGAGGGTCGCCTTTGGAAGCGTTTGCCGGTAACCAAAGCGTCACGACATAAAAAAAAAAGAAAAAGGAAGGAGTCCATGTCCGGCTAGCCCGCCTCGATAGTAGTACTACGAAACCGGAGATTGTTCGTCCTGCTCGAGCCATTCAGGAGGGAGAGGAGTGGCTCCTTACGCGTACCAAGTTTTTGGCGCCGTTGCCGGGAATTGTTCGAGTTTGGACAACTGACGGTTTAACTTGTTGCTCAGATTAGGTAATTTTATTTTATGTTTAAGCATTTTATTTTTAAAGATTTTTATTTTCGAAAAATTTTAAAAAAAATAAATTATTCTATGTTCTTCAGAATTTTTAAGAATGAATTCTAGAGTTTCAGATGATGCTTTTATCATCACAGGAGCTAATTGATTCCCATCAATTTGGCTGTTGTATGTAATGTCATGCTGAAGCTTGGCTAGCCATGTCTAATCTTTTTAGACTGAAGCTTTAGACTAACATTGCATGATTCTTGGAATTCTTATTAAAAATTTTGAAATCCTTATTTTTCTTTTTCCAAATAATTTTCGAAAAATACAAAAAAATTTAATAAAACCATGAAAATAAAAAATAATTTGTGTTTCTTGTTTGAGTCTAGTGTCACATTTTAAGTTTGGTGTTTCGCATATTTTTTATTTTCTTGCATTCTTCTAAAATATATGCATTATGTTCTTCATTGATCCTCAAGTTGTTCTTGATGATTTTATTAGGTCTGATCTTTAAATTCTCTTATTTTGTGTCTTTTGTTGTTTCTCATGTGCATTCTCAATTTGTTGGTGTCTCAAATATGAAAATTTCTAAGTTTGGTGTCCTGCATGTCTTTCTTTTCTTAAAAATAAATATGATTGTTCATCTTGACATTCAACGTGTTCTTGCATGCATTGTTTATTTGATCTTAGTTTTTCATGATTAGTTACATTTTGTTGTTGTTCTCTCTCATCATTAAAAATTGAAAAAAAATTTCAAAATTATGTCTTTTCAAGTCAATAATACAGAGAATTGAAGATTCAGAACATGCAGCAGAGGAATTACAGAGAAAAAACTGGGCATTCAAAACGCCCAGTGAAAAAGGAATTCTGGCATTTAAACGCCAGCCAGGGTACCTGGCTGGGCGTTTAACTCCCAAGGAGGTAGCCAAATGGACGTTAAACGCCAGAATGGATACCATTCTGGGCGTTTAACGCCAGGACAACACAAGGGAGGTAAATTAGTTTTTAATTCAAATCTTTTTCAAATCTTCATAATTTTTCAAAATCAAATTTTTTTCAAATCATATCTTTTTCAAATCATATCTTTTTCAAAATCAAATCTTTTTCCATTTTTCTTTCACTATTTTCGAAAATCCTGGCTACCAATTAATGATTTGATTCAAAAATTTCAAAGTTTGTTACTTCCTTGTTAAGAAAGGTTCAATATTTGAATTTTAGAATCATATCTTTTAAATTTCTTGTTAGGCAAGTCATAAATTTTTAAAAAAAAATTCCAATCATATCTTCTCAATCATATCTTCTCAACCATATTTTTTTCAAAATAATTTTCAATCATATCTTTTTTATTACTGATTTCAAAATCTTCTTCAAAATCACCTAACCACTTTCTCACTTTTAATTTTCAAAAAACCATCAACCACTTTTTCAAAATTCCTTTTAATTATTTTAAAATTTTTAGTTTTATTTAAAATTTTGTTTTCGAAAATTTTTTCCCTCCTCACCTTCTTCTATTTAAGGACTAACACTCCTCCTCAATTAGCAATTCGGACTCTCTCTCCTTCTTCATATGTTTGAATTCTTATCTACCTACCTCATCCCTCTATTCCTGTTTTTCTCTGACACCTCAAAGAATCTCTATACTGTGACATAGAGGATTCCATACTTTCTTGTTCTCTTCTCTTTCTTATGAGCAGGAACAAGGACAAAGGCATTCTTGTTGAAGCTGATCCTGAACTTGAAAGGACCTTGAAGAGGAACCTAAAGCACAACTCTCTGGAGAGGACCTGACAGAAATTTTTGAAAAGAAAGAAGACATGGCAGCCGAAAATAACAAAAATACCAACAATGCAAGGAAGATGCTTGGTGACTTCATTGCACCCTCTTCTGACTTCTGTGGAAGGAGCATCTCAATTCCTGCAATTGGAGCAAACAACTTTGAGCTTAAGCCTCAATTAGTTTCTCTAATGCAGCAGAATTGCAAGTATCATGGACTTCCATTGGAAGATTCTCATCAGTTTTTAGCTGAATTCTTGCAAATCTGTGACACTGTTAAGACCCATGGAGTTGACCCTGAGGTTTACAGACTTATGCTCTTCCCTTTTGCTGTAAGAGACAGAGCTAGGACATGGTTGAACTCACAACCTAAAGAAAACCTGAACTCTTGGGAAAAGCTGGTCAATGCCTTCTTGGCAAAGTTCTTTCCACCTCAAAAATTGAGTAAGCTGAATAATGGAACTGTCCAAGATGTCATTGGACAACTCTGCTGGTGGATCTCTTCATCTGAAGAAGACACCTGAAGAAGCCCAGGAACTCATTGAAATGGTTGTAAACAACCAATTCATGTACACTTCTGAAAGAAATCCTGTGAATAATGGAACAACTCAGAAGAAATGAGTTCTGGAGATTGATACTCTAAATGCCATACTGGCTCAGAATAAAATATTGACTCAACAAGTCAATATGATTTTTTAGAGTCTGTCTGGAATGCAAGCTGCATCAAGCAGTACTAAGGGAGCTTCCTCTGAAGAATAAGCTTATGATCCTGAGAACCCTGCAATGGAAGAGGTGAATTACATGGGAAAATCCTATAGAAACACCTATAATCCTTCATTGAGAAATCATCCAAATCTCTCATGGAAGGACCAACAGAAGCCTCAACAAGGCTTCAACAACAATAATGGTGGAAGAAATAGGTTTAGCAATAGCAAGCCTTTTCCATCATCTTCTCAACAACAGACAGAGAATTCTGAGCAGAACCGTTCTGGCTTAGCAACCATAGTCTCTGATCTATCTAAGACCACACTGAGTTTCATGAATGAAACAAGATCCTCCATTAGAAATTTGGAGGCACAAGTGGGTCAGCTGAGTAAGAGAATTACTGAAACTCCTCCTAGCACCCTCCCAAGCAATACAGAAGAAAATCCCAAGAGAGAGTTGATGAGCGGATAATTTATACGCTTTTTGACATTGTTTTTAGTATGTTTTTAGTAGGATCTAGTTACTTTTAGGGAAGTTTTCATTAGTTTTTATGTTAAATTCACATTTCTGGACTTTACTATGAGTTTGTGTGTTTTTCTGTAATTTCAGGTATTTTCTGGCTGAAATTGAGGGACTTGAGCAAAAATCAGATTCAGAGGTTGAAGAAGGACTGCTGATGCTGTTGGATTCTGACCTCCCTGCACTCAAAGTGGATTTTCTGGAGCTACAGAACTCGAAATGGCGCGCTTCCAATTGCGTTGGAAAGTAGACATCCAGGGCTTTCCATCAATATATAATAGTCCATACTTTGGCCAAGAATTGACGACGTAAACTGGCGTTCAACGCCAGCCTTCTGCCCAAATCTGGCGTCCAGCGCCAGAAAAGGATCCAAAACCAGAGTTGAACGCCCAAACTGGCACAGAAACTGGCGTTCAACTCCACAAATGGCATCTGCACGTGCAACACTCAAGCTCAGCCCAAACACACACCAAGTGGGCCCAGGAAGTGGATTTATGCATCAATTACTTACTCATGTAAACCCTAGTGACTAGTTTATTATAAATAGGACCTTTTACTAGTCTTTTGGACCATCCTGGATTGTATTTTGGTCCTGTGATCACGTTTTAAGGGGCTGGCCATCTCGGCCATGCCTGGACCTTCACTTATGTATTTTCATACGGTAGAGTTTCTACACTCCATAGATTAAGGTGTGGAGCTCTGCTGTTCCTCAAAGATTAATGCAAAGTACTACTGTTTTCTATTCAATTCTTCTTATTTCGTTTCTAAGATATCCATTCGCACCCAAGAACGTGATGAAGGTGATGATTATGTGTGACGCTCATCATCCTTCTCCCTTATGAACGCGTGCCTGACAAACACTTCTGTTCTACATGAATTAAGCTAGAATGAGTATCTCTTAGATCTCCTAACCAGAATCTTCGTGGCGTAAGCTAGAAGGATGGCGGCATTCAAGAGAATCCGGAAAGTCTAAACCTTGTCTGTGGTATTCCGAGTAGGATTCAATGATTGAATGACTGTGACGAGCTCCTAACTCGCGATTGCAGGGCGTTAGTGACAGACGCAAAAGGATAGTAAATCCTATTCCAGCATGATCGAGAACCGACAGATGAATAGCCGTGCCGTGACAGGGTGCGTGAGCATATTATTCACTGAGAGGATAAGATGAAGCCATTGACAAGGGTGATGCCTCCAGACGATTAGCCGTGCCGTGACAGGGCATTGGATCATTTTCCCGTGAGATGACCGAAAGTAGCCATTGACAGTGGTGATGTATCACATAAAGCCAGCCATGGAAAGGAGTAAGACTGATTGGATGAAGATAGCAGGAAAGCAGAGGTTCAGAGGAACGAAAAGCATCTCCATTCGCTTATCTGAAATTCCTACCAATGATTTACATAAGTACCTCTATCCCTATTCTTTTATTTATTATTCGAAAACTCCATAATTATTTTATATCTGCCTGACTGAGATTTACAAGGTGACCATAGCTTGCTTCATACCAACAATCTCCGTGGGATTCGACCCTTACTCACGTAAGGTATTACTTGGACGACCCAGTGCACTTGCTGGTTAGTTGTATCGAAGTTGTGACAATTATGTATTGAGATCAGCGCACCAAGTTGCTCACGTTGCCAGGGATTGTTTGAGCCTGGACATCACAATTTCGTGCACCAAGTTTTTGGCGCCGTTGCCGGGGATTGTTCGAGTTTGGACAACTGACGGTTCATCTTGTTGCTCAGATTGGGTAACTTTCTTTTCGTTTTCTTTTCAAAAATCTTTCAAAAATATTTTCAAAAATCTCTCATCTGTTTTCGAAAAAAAAAATATAAATAAAAATGTTTTCAAAAATTTATTCAAAATTTTTAAGAATGAATTCTAGTGTTTCATGAAGCATGTGAAGCCTGGCTGGCTGTAAAGCCATGTCTAAATTCATTTGGACTGAGGCTTGCAATTTGTTATCAAGAGCAACTTAGTTGTTACTCATCCACCTGCTGCTGATCCATGATCACCTGCTGAAGCTTGGCTGGCCATTGGCCATGTCTAGTGTTTTGGACTGGAGCTTTCTTTGAAAGCTTGGGTGGCTAGTGAGCCATGTCTAATTCCTGGACTGAAGCTTTAGACTAACATGGCAAGATTCCTGGAATTCATATTAAAAATTTTGGAATCCTTATTTTTCTTTTTCAATTAATTTTTGAAAAAAAAAATCCAAAAAAAATTAGAAAATCATAAAAATCAAAAATAATTTTCTGTTTCTTGTTTGAGTCTTGAGTCATGTTATAAGTTTGGTGTCACTTGCATATGCATCTTGCATTTTTTCGAAAATATCATGCATTCATAGTGTTCTTCATGATCTTCAAGTTGTTCTTGGTAAGTCTTCTTGTTTGATCTTGATGATTTTTTGTTTTGTGTCTTTTCATGTTTATCATATGCATTCTTGAATTCTTAGTACGTAAGCATTAAAGAATTCTAAGTTTGGTGTCTTGCATGTTTTCTTTGCATTAAAAATTTTTCAAAAATATGTTTTTGATGTTCATCATGACATTCAAAGTGTTCTTGGTGTTCATCTTGACATTCATAGCATTCTTGCATGCATTCATTGTTTTTGATCTAAAAATTTCATGCATTGCATATTTTTCATGTTTTTCATAAAAAATTTCAAAAATCAAAAAAAAAATTTAATTATATCTTTCCCTTTTTCTCTCATCAAATTCGAAAATTTGGATTGACTTTTTCAAAAATTTTTAAAATCAAGTTGTTTCTTATGAGTCAAATCAAATTTTCAATTTGAAAATCCTATCTTTTTCAAAATCTTTTTCAAAAATCAAATCTTTTTTAAAATTCTTAGTTATTTTCGAAAATTTCAAAAATATTTTTCAAAAATCTTTTTCTTATTTTTATATAAAATTTTCGAAAATAACTAATCAATTAATGTTTTGATTTAAAAATTTCAAGTTTGTTACTTACTTGTTAAGAAAGATTCAAACTTTAAGTTCTAGAATCATATCTTGTGATTTCTTATGAATCAAGTCATTAATTGTGATTTTAAAAATTAAATCTTTTTCAAAAACTAATTTCTATCATATCTTTTCAAAAATATCTTCTAATCTTATCTTTTTCAAAATTTGATTTCAAAATATCTTTTCTAACTTCCTAACTTCCTATCTTTTCAAAATTTGTTTCAACTAACTAACTAACTTTTTGTTTGTTTCTTAACTTTTTCAAAACCACCTAACTAACTCTCTCTCTCTTATTTTCGAAAATATCTCTCCCCTTTTTCAAAATTTCTTTTTAATTTATTAATTATTTTAATTTTTAAAACTTAATTTTCGAAAATTACTAACAATTTTTCAAAAACCATTTTCAAAAATCACTAACTTCTTTTCAAAAATAATTTTCGAAAATTCCCTCCTTCTCTCTCATCCTATTCTATTTATTCATTCATATCCTAACATCTCATCTCACATCTCTTCCATTCGTACAGTTGTGTTTCTTCCTTTACATCACATCCTTTATCTCCCCCTTTTTCTTCTACTCACATAAGGGAACCTCTATACTGTGGTAAAGAGAATCTCTATTATTATTATTATTATTATTATTATTTTTCTGTGCCTTCTTCTTTGTCATATGAGCAGGAGCAAGGATAAGAACATTCTTGTGGAAGCAGATCCAGAACCTGAAAGGACTCTGAAGAGAAAATTAAGAGAAGCTAAAATACAACAATCCAGAGATAACCTTTCAGAAATTTTCGAACAGGCAGAGGAGATGGCAGCCGAAAATAATAATAATGAAAGGAGGATGCTTGGTGACTTTACTGCACCTAATTCCAATTTACATGGAAGAAGCATCTCCATTCCTGCCATTGGAGCAAACAATTTTGAGCTGAAACCTCAACTAGTTTCTCTGATGCAGCAGAACTGCAAGTTTCATGGACTTCCATCTGAAGATCCTTTTCAGTTCTTAACTGAATTCTTGCATATATGTGATACTATTAAGACTAATGGAGTAGATCCTGAAGTCTACAGGCTCATGCTTTTCCCTTTTGCTGTAAGAGACAGAGCTAGATTATGGTTGGATTCTCAACCTAAAGACAGCCTGAACTCTTGGGATAAGCTGGTCACGGCTTTCTTAGCCAAGTACTTTCCTCCTCAAAAGCTGAGCAAGCTTAGAGCTGATGTTCAAACCTTCAGACAGAAAGAAGGTGAATCCCTCTATGAAGCTTAGGAAAGATACAAACAGTTGACCAAAAAGTGTCCTTCTGACATGCTTTCAGAATGGACCATCCTGGATATATTCTATGATGGTTTATCTGAGCTATCAAAGATGTCACTGGACACCTCTGCAGGTGGATCCATTCACCTAAAGAAAACACCTGCAGAAGCTCAAGAACTCATTGACATGGTTGCTAATAACCAGTTCATGTACACTTCTGAAAGGAATCCTATGAGTAATGGGACGCCTATGAAGAAGGGAGTTCTTGAAGTTGATACTCTGAATGCCATATTGGCTCAGAACAAAATATTGACTCAGCAAGTCAATATGATTTCTCAGAGTCTGCATGGAATGCAAGCTGCATCCAACAGTACTCAAGAGGCATCTTCTGAAGAAGAAGCCTATGATCCTGAGAACCCTGCAATAGCAGAGGTAAATTACTTAGGTGAACCTTATGGAAACACCTATAACTCAACATGGAGAAATCATCCAAATTTCTCATGGAAGGATCAAAAGCCCCAACAAGGCTTTAATAATGGTGGAAGAAACAGGTTTAGCAATAGCAAGCCTTTTCCATCATCCACTCAGCAACAGATAGAGAACTCTGAACAAAATGATTCTAATTTAGCAAATCTAGTCTCTGATCTATCTAAGGCCACTGTAAGTTTCATGAATGAAACAAGGTCTTCCATTAGAAATTTGGAAGCACAAGTGGGCCAGCTGAGTAAAAGGATCACTGAAATCCCTCCTAGTACTCTCCCAAGTAATACAGAAGAGAACCCAAAAGGAGAGTGCAAGGCCATTGACATAAGTGCCATGGCCGAACCTGTGAGGAGAGGAGAGGACGTGAATCCCAAGGAGGAAGACCTCCTGGGACGTCCAGTGACCAATAAGGAGCTTCCCTCTGAGGAACCAAAGGACTCTGAGGCTCATCTAGAGACCATAGGGATTCCATTAAACCTCCTTATACCCTTCATGAGCTCTGATGAGTATTCCTCTTCTGAAGAGAATGAGGATGTTACTGAAGAGCAAACTGCCAAGTTTCTTGGTGCAATCATAAAGCTGAATGCCAAATTATTTGGCATTGATACTTGGGAAGTTGAACCTCCCTTGTTCATCAATGAACTAAGTGATCTGGATCAACTGACATTGCCTCAGAAGAGACAGGATCTTGGAAAGTTCATAATACCCTGCACCATAGGCACCATGGTCTTTAAGGCTCTGTGTGACCTTGGTTCAGGGATAAACCTCATGCCCCTCTCTGTAATAGAGAAACTGGGAATCTATGGGGTGCAAGCTGCTAAAATCTCACTGGAGATGGCAGACAGCTCAAGAAAATAGGCTTATGGACAAGTAGAGGACGTTTTAGTAAAGGTTGAGGGCCTTTACATCCCTGCTGATTTCATAGTCCTGGATACTGGAAAGGAAGAGGATGAATCCATCATCCTAGGAAGACCTTTCCTGGCCACAGCAAGAGCTGTGATTGATGTTGACAGAGGTGAAATAGTCCTTCAATGGAATGAGAACTCCCTGGTATTCAAAACTCAAGGATCTCCCTCTGCAACCATGGAGAGGAAGCAGGAAAAGCTTCTCTCCAAGCAGAGTCAACCAGAGCCCCCACAGTCAAACTCTAAGTTTGGTGTTGGGAGGCCACAACCAAACTCTAAGTTTGGTGTTGAACTCCCATATCCAAACTCTAAGTTTGGTGTTGGAGAGTCTCAACAAAGCTCTGCACATCTGTGAGGCTCCATGAGAGCCCACTGTCAAGCTATTGACATTAAAGAAGCGCTTGTTGGGAGGCAACCCACTGTTTATCTAATTCTTATTTTTATTGTTTTTCATGTTTTCTTAGGGTAATAATCATGTGGAGTCACAAAATAAATATAAAAATTGAAAACGGAATCAAAAACAGCAGAAGAAAAATTACACCCTGGAGGAGCATCTGTCTGGCGTTCAAACGCCAGAACAGAGCATAGTTCTGGCGCTGAACGCCCAGAATGGGAGCATCCTAGCGCTGAACGCCCAGAACAAGCATGGTTCTGGCGTTCAACGCCAGAAATGGCAGCAAATGGGCGTTGAACGCCCAAAATGGGCACCAACCTGGCGCTGAACGCCCAGAGTTGTGTGCAAGGGCATTTTGCATGCCTAACTTGGTGCAGGGATGTAAATGCCTTGACACCTCAAGATCTGTGGACCTCACAGGATCACCTCAGGATCTGTGGACCCCACAGGATCCCCACCTACCTCCACTCACTCTCTTCTCTATTCTCAATCATCCTCTATTTCCAATAAACACTCTTCCCTAATTAACCCTTTACCACTCACATCCAAACACCCACTTTCCTTCAAAATTCAACATCTCTTTCCCACCCAATCCCACCCATATGGCCGAATACACATCTCCCTCCATCTCCTCTATATCTTCTTCTTATTCTTCTATTCTTTCTTCTTTTGCTCGAGGGCGAGCAACATTCTAAGTTTGGTGTGGTAAAAGCATAGCTTTTTTGTTTTTTTCATAACCATTGATGGCACCTAAGGCCAGAGAAACCTCTAGAAAGAGGAAAGGGAAGACAAAAGCTTCCATCAAGGGTCTATAGCTCAGTGGTAGAACATTTGACTGCAAATCAAGAGATCCCTGAGATACCTCAGGGGATACATTTTCTTCCACACAATTATTGGAAGCAACTAAGGGTGGAACATCAAGAGCACTCCATCATCCTTCATGAAATCAGAGAAGATCTAAAAGCAATGAAGGAGGAGCAGCCAAGGCAAGGAAGAGACATAGAAGAGCTCAAGGACATCACTAAGGTGGACTCATTCCTTGTTCTTACTTTCTCTGTTTTTCGTTTTCTGTATTATGTGCTTATCTATGTTTGTTTCTTCATTACATGATCATTAGTAGTAGTAACTTTGTCTTAAAGATATGAATGTCCTATGAATCCATCACCTCTCTTAAATGAAAAATGTTTTAATTCAAAAGAACAAGAAGTACATGAGTTTCGAATTTATCCTTGAACTTAGCTTAATTATATTGATGTGGTGACAATGCTTCTTGTTTTCTGAATGAATGCTTGAACAGTGCATATGTCTTTTGAAGTTGTTGTTTAAGAATGTTAAATATGTTGGCTCTTGAAAGAATGATGACTAGGAGACATGTTATTTGATAATCTGAAAAATCATAAAAATGATTCTTGAAGCAAGAAAAAGCAGCAAAGAGCAAAGCTTGCAGAAAAAAAAAAGAAAGAAAAAGAAAAAGCAAGCAGAAAAAGCCAATAACCCTTAAAACCAAAAGGCAAGGGCAAATAAAAAGGATCCCAAGGCTTTGAGCATCAGTGGATAGGAGGGTCTAAAGGAATAAAATCCTGGTCTAAGCGGCTAAACCAAGCTGTCCCTAACCATGTGCTTGTGGCGTGTAGGTGTCAAGTGAAAACTTGAGACTGAACGGTTAAAGTCAAGGTCCAAAGCAAAAAAAGAGTGTGCTTAAGAACCCTGGACACCTCTAATTGGGGACTTTAGCAAAGCTGAGTCACAATCTGAAAAGGTTCACCCAATTATGTGTCTGTGGCATTTATGTATCCGGTGGTAATACTGGAAAACAAAGTGCTTAGGGCCACGGCCAAGACTCATAAAATAGCTGTGTTCAAGAATCATCATACTGAACTAGGAGAATCAATAACACTATCTGAACTCTGAGTTCTTATAGATGCCAATCATTCTGAACCTCAATGGATAAAGTGAGATGCCAAAACTATTCAAGAGGCAAAAAGCTATAAGTCCCGCTCATATGATTGAAGCTCTGTTTCATTGATAGTTTGGAATTTATAGTATATTCTATTCTTTTTATCCTATTTTGATTTTCAGTTGCTTGGGGACAAGCAACAATTTAAGTTTGGTGTTGTGATGAGTGGATAATTTATACGCTTTTTGACATTGTTTTTAGTATGTTTTTAGTAGGATCTAGTTACTTTTAGGGAAGTTTTCATTAGTTTTTATGTTAAATTCACATTTCTGGACTTTACTATGAGTTTGTGTGTTTTTCTGTAATTTCAGGTATTTTCTGGCTGAAATTGAGGGACTTGAGCAAAAATCAGATTCAGAGGTTGAAGAAGGACTGCTGATGCTGTTGGATTCTGACCTCCCTGCACTCAAAGTGGATTTTCTGGAGCTACAGAACTCGAAATGGCGCGCTTCCAATTGCGTTGGAAAGTAGACATCCAGGGCTTTCCATCAATATATAATAGTCCATACTTTGGCCAAGAATTGACGACGTAAACTGGCGTTCAACGCCAGCCTTCTGCCCAAATCTGGCGTCCAGCGCCAGAAAAGGATCCAAAACCAGAGTTGAACGCCCAAACTGGCACAGAAACTGGCGTTCAACTCCACAAATGGCATCTGCACGTGCAACACTCAAGCTCAGCCCAAACACACACCAAGTGGGCCCAGGAAGTGGATTTATGCATCAATTACTTACTCATGTAAACCCTAGTGACTAGTTTATTATAAATAGGACCTTTTACTAGTCTTTTGGACCATCCTGGATTGTATTTTGGTCCTGTGATCACGTTTTAAGGGGCTGGCCATCTCGGCCATGCCTGGACCTTCACTTATGTATTTTCATACGGTAGAGTTTCTACACTCCATAGATTAAGGTGTGGAGCTCTGCTGTTCCTCAAAGATTAATGCAAAGTACTACTGTTTTCTATTCAATTCTTCTTATTTCGTTTCTAAGATATCCATTCGCACCCAAGAACGTGATGAAGGTGATGATTATGTGTGACGCTCATCATCCTTCTCCCTTATGAACGCGTGCCTGACAAACACTTCTGTTCTACATGAATTAAGCTAGAATGAGTATCTCTTAGATCTCCTAACCAGAATCTTCGTGGCGTAAGCTAGAAGGATGGCGGCATTCAAGAGAATCCGGAAAGTCTAAACCTTGTCTGTGGTATTCCGAGTAGGATTCAATGATTGAATGACTGTGACGAGCTCCTAACTCGCGATTGCAGGGCGTTAGTGACAGACGCAAAAGGATAGTAAATCCTATTCCAGCATGATCGAGAACCGACAGATGAATAGCCGTGCCGTGACAGGGTGCGTGAGCATATTATTCACTGAGAGGATAAGATGAAGCCATTGACAAGGGTGATGCCTCCAGACGATTAGCCGTGCCGTGACAGGGCATTGGATCATTTTCCCGTGAGATGACCGAAAGTAGCCATTGACAGTGGTGATGTATCACATAAAGCCAGCCATGGAAAGGAGTAAGACTGATTGGATGAAGATAGCAGGAAAGCAGAGGTTCAGAGGAACGAAAAGCATCTCCATTCGCTTATCTGAAATTCCTACCAATGATTTACATAAGTACCTCTATCCCTATTCTTTTATTTATTATTCGAAAACTCCATAATTATTTTATATCTGCCTGACTGAGATTTACAAGGTGACCATAGCTTGCTTCATACCAACAATCTCTGTGGGATTCGACCCTTACTCACGTAAGGTATTACTTGGACGACCCAGTGCACTTGCTGGTTAGTTGTATCGAAGTTATGACAATTATGTATTGAGATCAGCGCACCAAGTTGCTCACGTTGCCAGGGATTGTTTGAGCCTGGACATCACAATTTCGTGCACCAAGAGTGCAAGGCCATAACCATGACCAACATGGCCGAACCTGGAGAGAGTAAGGAGGACGTGATTCCCAGTGAGAAAAACCTCATGGGATGTCCTCTGAACGAAAAGAAATTCCCCTTTGAGGAACCAAGGGAATCTGAGGCTCATACAGAGACCATAGAGATTTCATTGAACCTACTTCTACCATTCATGAGCTCTGATGAGTATTCTTCCTCTAAAGAGGATGAAGATATTACTGAAGAGCAAGTTGCTAAGTACCTGAGAGCAATCATGAAACTGAATGCCAAGTTATTTGGTAATGAGACTCGGGAGGATGAACCCCCCGTACTCACCAATGAACTGAATGACTTGATTAGGCAGACATTACCTCAGAAGAAACCGGATCCTGGAAAGTTCTTAATACCATGTACCATAGGCACCATGACCTTTGAAAAGGCTCTATGTGACCTAGGGTCAAGTATAAACCTCATGCCCCTCTCTGTAATGGAGAAATTAGGGATCCTTGAGGTGCAAGCTGCAAGAATCTCACTAGAGATGGCAGACAATTCAAGGAAACAGGCTTATGGACTTGTAGAGGATGTCTTGGTAAAGGTTGAAGGCCTTTACATCCCTGCTGACTTCATAATCCTGGACACTGGGAAGAGTAAGGATGAAACCATCATCCTTGGCAGACCCTTCCAAGCCACAACAAAAGCTGTGATTGATGTTGACAAAGGAGAATTGGTCCTTCAAGTGAATGAGGACTACCTTGTGTTTAAAGCTAAAGAATCTCCTTCTGTACACATGGAGAAGAAGCATGACAAGCTTCTCTCAATGCAGAGTCAAACAGAACCCCCACATTCAAACTCTAAGTTTGGTGTTGAGAGGCCATCATCATGCTCTGAGTATCTGTGAAGCTCCATGAGAGCCCACTGTCAAGCTATTGACATTAAAGAAGCGCTTGATGGGAGGCAACCCAATTTTTACTTATCTATGTTAAATTTCCATTGTTATTTTATGTTTTTCTTAGGTTGATGATCATGTGGAGTCACAAAAACAACTGCAAAGATCAAAGCAAAATCAAAAACAGCATTAAAAATAGCACACCCTGGAGGAGGAGCTTATTGGCGTTTAAACGCTAGTAAGGGTAGCAGAATGGGCATTAAACGCCCAGTCTGGCACCATTCTGGGCGTTTAACGCCAGAAAAGGGCACCGGACTGGCATTTAACGCCAGAAAAGGGCATCAAGCTGGCGTTTAACGCCAGAAAGGGGAGAAAAGCTGGCGTTAAACGCCAGAAATGGGCAGTAACCTGGCGTTTAACGCTAGGATTGGCACTCAAGAGGGCGTTTACATGCCAAAATGGTGCAGGGATAAGAAATTCTTGACACCTCAGGATCTGTGAACCCCACAGGATCCCTACCTACCTTAACTCTCTCTCTCTCTTCTTCACACCTTCCCATAACACCCTTCCTCAAATACCCCTCACCTATCACCTCCATTTCTCTTCACCAATCACCTCCTCACAATTCAAATTCAAAACCTTTCCCTCCCAAACCCAACCCCTAATACACGAACCCTATCCCTCTCTCCACTCCTATATAAATCCCTCATCCTTCCTTCATTTTCACACATCATAACACTTCTTTCCCCCCTTGGCCGAACCACCCACACCTCTCCATCTCCTCTATTTTCTTCTTCTTCTACTCCCTTCTTTCTTCTTTTTCTCGAGGACAAGCAAACCTTCTAAGTTTGTTATGGTAAAAGCATTGCTTTTTATTTTTTCATAACCATTTATGGCACCTAAGGCCAGAGAAACCTCTAGAAAGAGGAAAGGGAAGGCAAAAGCCTCCACCTCTGAGTCATGGGAGATGGAGAGATTCATCTCAAAGGTCCATCAAGACCACTTCTATGAGGTTGTGGCAAAAAAGAAGGTGATCCCTGAGGTCCCTTTCATGCTCAAAAGGAATGAGTATCTGGAGATCCGACATGAGATTCGAAAAAGAGGTTGGGAAGTTCTCACCAACCCCATTCAACAAGTCAGAATCTTAATGGTTCAAGAGTTCTATGCTAATGCATGGGTCACCAAAAACCATGATCAAAGTGTGAACCCGAACCCAAAGAATTGGCTTACAATGGTTCGGGGGAAATACTTAGATTTCAGTCCGGAAAATGTAAGGTTGGCATTCAACTTGCCAATGATGCAAGGAGATGCACGCCCCTACACTAGAAGGGTCAACTTTGATCAAAGTTTGGACCAAGTCCTCATGGACATATGTGTGGAAGGAGCTCAGTGGAAAAGAGACTCCAAAGGTAAGCCGGTTCAACTAAGAATGCTTGACCTCAAACCCGTGGCTAGGGGATGGTTGGAGTTCATCCAATGCTCAATCATTCCTACTAGCAACCGGTCTGAAGTTACCATAGACCGGGCTATCATGATCCATAGCATCATGATTGGAGAGGAAGTAGAAGTTCATGAGGTCATATCTCTAGAACTCTACAAAGTGGCTCACAAAACCTCCACTTTGGCAAGGTTAGCCTTCCCTCATCTCATCTGTCACCTATGCAATTTAGCTGGAGTTGTCATAGGAGAAGACATCCTCATTGAAGAGGACAACCCATCACTAAAAAGAGGATGGAGCAAATAAGAGAGCCCACTTATGGACCTCAACAAGAGCATGAGGAAGTCCCTCATCAAGAAATCCCTGAGATACCTCAAGGGATGCATTTTTCTCCACAAAACTATTGGGGGCAAATCAATACCTCTTTAGGAGAATTGAGTTCCAACATGGAACAACTAAGAATGGAGCACCAAGGGCACTCCATTATTCTCCATGAAATTAGAGGGGATCAAATAGCCATGAGGGAAGAGCAACAAAGGCAAGGAAGAGACATTGAGGAGCTCAAGCACTCCATAAGATCTTCAAGAGGAAGAACTAGCCGCCATCACTAAGGTGGACCCGTTCTTTAATTTCCTTGTTCTTTATTTTCTGTTTTCGTTTCTTATGCTTTATGTTTGTCTATATCTGTGTCTTTATTACATGATCATTAGTGTCTAGTATCTATGCCTTAAAGCTATGAATGTCCTATGAATCCATCACCTTTCTTAAATGAAAAATGTTTTTAATTGCAAAAGAACAAGAAGTACATTATTTTGAATTCTATCTTGAAATTAGTTTAATTATTTTGATGTGGTAACAATACCTTTTGTTTTCTGAATGAATGCTTGAACAGTGCATATTTTTTATATTGTTGTTTATGAATGTTAAATCTGTTGGCTCTTGAAAGAATGATGAAAAAAGAGAAATGTTATTGATAATCTGAAAATTTATAAAATTGATTCTTGAAGCAAGAAAAAGCAGTGAAAAGCTTGCAAAAAAAATAAAAATGAAAGAAAAAGAAAAAGCAAGTAGAAAAAGCCAATAGCCCTTTAAACCAAAAGGTAAGGGTAAAAAGGATCCAAGGCTTTGAGCATTAATGGATAGGAGGGCTCAAAGGAATAAAATCCTGGCCTAAGCGGCTAAACCAAGCTGTCCCTAACCATGTGCTTGTGGCGTAAAGGTGTCAAGTGAAAAGCTTGAGACTGAGCGGTTAAAGTCGTGGTCCAAAGTAAAAAGAGTGTGCTTAAGAGCTCTAGACACCTCTAATTGGGGACTCTAGCAAAGCTGAGTCACAATCTGAAAAGGTTCACCCAGTTATGTGTTTGTGGCATTTATGTATTCGGTGGTAATACTGGAAAACAAAATGCTTAGGGCCACGACCAAGACTCAATAGGGCCACGGCCAAGACTCAATAAGTAGTTGTGTTCAAGAATCAACATACTGAACTAGGAGAATCAATAACACTATCTTAATTCTAAGTTCCTATGGAAGCCAATCATTCTGAACTTCAAAGGATAAAGTGATATGCCAAAACTGTTCAGAAGCAAAAAGGCTACAAGTCCCGCTCATCTAATTGGAACTAAGTTCATTGATAAGTTTAGAATTCATTGTATATTCCCTTCTTTTTATCCTATTTTATTTTTAGTTGCTTGGGGACAAGCAACAATTTAAGTTTGGTGTTGTGATGAGCGGATAATTTATACCCTTTTTGGCATTGTTTTTACATAGTTTTTAATATGTTTTAATTACTTTTTATTATATTTTTATTACTTTTTAAATAAAAATCACATTTCTGGACTTTACTATGAGTTTGTGTATTTTTTGTGATTTCAGGTATTTTCTGACTGAAATTGAGGGACCTGAGCAAAAATATGATTCAGAGGCTGAAAAAGGACTGCAGATGCTGTTGGATTCTGACCTTCCTGCACTCGAAGTGAATTTTCTGGAGCTATAGAAGCCCAATTGGTGCGCTCTCAATTGATTTGGAAAATAGACATCATGGGCTTTCCAGAAATATATAATAGTCCATACTTTGCTCGAGATTTGATGGCCCAAACCAGCGTTCAAAGTCAGCTTAAAATTTTTGGCGTAAAACACCCAAACTGGCACCAGAATTGGAGTTAAACGCCCAAACTGGCACCAAAGCTGGTGTTTAACACCAGAAACAGCCTATGCACGAAAAAGCTTCGATGCTCAGCCCAAGCACACACCAAGTGGGCCCCGAAAGTAGATTTCTGCATCATTTACTTATTTCTGTAAACCCTAGGCTACTAGTTCATTATAAATAGGACCTTTTACTATTGTATTTTCATCTTTGGAAAATCTTTGGAATATTTAGTCCTTAGACCATGGAGGCTGGCCTCACGGCCATGCCTAGACCTCTTTCACTTATGTATTTTCTACGGTAGAGTTTCTACACCCCATAGATTAAGGTGTGGAGCTCTGCTGTTCTTCATGAATTAATACAAGTACTATTGTTTTTCTATTCAATTTACGCCTACTTCTTCTCTAAGATATTCACTCACACTTCAACCTGATGAATGTGATGACCCGTGACACTCATCATCATTCTCACTTATGAACGCGTGCCTGACAACCACTTCCGTTCTATCTACAATAGCTTGAGTGTGTATCTCTTAGCCTCCTGGTTCACGACGCATGGTTGCTTCTCCTGACAACAGAGCCTTCCATTCCGTGAGATCAAAGTCTTCATGGTATAGGCTAGAACCAATAGACAGCGTTTCTGAGATCTGAAAAGTCTAAACCTTGTCTGTGGTATTTCGAGTAGGATCTGGGAAGGGACGACTGTGAAGGAGCTTCAAACCTGTGAATGTGGGGCGCAAGTGACAGTGCGCAAAAGGACAATGGTCCAATTCCGACACTAGCGGGAGCCGACAGATGATTAGCCCTACAGTGACAGCGCAGATGGATTTGTTTTCATCCGAGGGGATCATACAGCTTGCCATGGAGGGAGGTAACGCATGGTTGGAAGAAGGCAGTAGGAAAGCAGAGATTCAGAAGCAACAAAGCATCTCCATACGCTTATCTGAAATCCCACCAATGAATTACATAAGTATTTCTATCTTATTTTCTGTTTTAATTATCTTTTAATTATCAAAACATCATAACCATTTGAATTTGCCTGACTGAAATTTACAAGGATGACCATAGCTTGCTTTAAGCCGACAATATCCGTGGGATCGACCCTTACTCACATAAGGTATTACTTGGACGACCCAGTGCACTTGTTGGTTAGTTGTGCAAAATTGCAAAAGTGTGATTGTGATTTCGTGCACCAGTAAGAGGTAGTTGTTTCTACTTAGTTATCCCTTATCGAATAAAGGAAAGTCAAGTAACTGAACCAACTCCGATTCACAAGTCCTAATCCTCTCCTATAGAAGGATTAGCGTTAGTGACTAGAGAGTCAGCCAACAACTTCCAGTTACCAATTAACACTTGAGTATTCTCAAGGGTCTCCTATTAATCAACTCCCAAGTCAAGTTGGGAGTCTACTCCATTGACATAAATGCCATTTTCATAAACATATAAAGGGAATGAAAAGAAGACATGGAAATTCAAATAAAGTAATAACATAAAATCAATTAAAGATAAAAATAATTCTTTGCATTAATCCTTTCCAAAATCGAAGATATCCATATGTAACTCTGAACAAAGTGAATGAAAAGTAAAAGAGCAAGGAATTAAGAAAGCAAACTGTAATGGCAAGGACTTCAAACGGAGGTAGTAACTCTTCTCAATATCCCAATCAAAAGCATAAAACTAGAAATCTATGAATTTGAAGAACCTTAGAGGAAGTAGTAGTTTTCTCTCTCAGATTCAAAGCTAAAACTAAAATTGTGTAAAAGTGAATGGGTGTTGAGTCTCTGCTTGTCCCCTGGCTTTAGTCTATGTTTCTGGGCCAAAAACTAGGTCCAAAACCAGCCTAAAATCGCCCCCAGTGTCTTCTGCAATATCTGTACGTGGCGCACGTCACGCGTACGCGTCGATGGTGTTCTGCGCATGTCACACGTACGCGTCATTCACGCGTACGTATCGCTGTGCAACTTTGCTTGTCAGGCACGCGTATGCATCGTTGTGAAAAGCTTCAAGTCACGTGCACGCGTGAGCCATGCGTGCGCGTCGATCTTCGCTGGTCATCTCCTTTGTTTCTTGTGTTCCTTTCATTTTTTGCAAGCTCCCTCTCCATCCTCTAAGCCATTCCTGCCCTATATAGCCTGAAAACACTTAACACACAGATCACGACATCGAATGGTATAAAAGGACATTAAAAATTGACAATTTAAAGGCTTAGGAAGCAAGTTTTTAATCATAGAACAAAATTGGGAAGGATTTGTAAAACTATGCAAATTGTATGAATAAGTATGCAAAGAATTGATAAAAACCACTCAATTTAGCACAAGATAAACCATAAAATAATGGTTTATCATGCGCACGCACAAGCATGTGCGAGCACTCCCGGCAGAAGGTGAGAACCGGTTTGTGCGTACGCACACTAAGTGTTTTTTTTTTTTTTTGAAAATGAATCATGTGTGCATACGCACATAGGTGTGCGTATGCACAAAGAAGGTAGAAGGCTGGGGTGTGACGCACAAGTGCGTGCGAGCGCTCCCAACAGAGGGGGTGTTAATGAGTGTGCGTCCGCACAGCTAGGTGCGTACGCACAAAATGCTAATTTTGGGGGAGGTGTGCGTACGCCACAGGTGTGTGCATACGCACGTTACTCTGTTTTTCCAAAAAAAATTTAGAATTCTAAGGCACCAATCTTGATCCAAACAAAGGGTTTCAATCCCAAAACACCTAGAATTTCACAAATACATGATCCATACAAAAAGAAACAATTAAACTAACTCTAAGCTAGCTAAAAGAAACAAAATACAATGAATTAAAACTATATACAAAAAGATGGTTAGAAAGGTGTTACCATGATGGGGTGTCACCCACCTAACACTTTTATTTATTGTCCTTAAGTTGGACAATTGGGGGATGCCCTTGCTATGGTAGCTTGTGCTTGAATTCCTCCTTGTATCCCCACCAATGTTTGCATTTCCAATTGCCTCCGGAATTACAAATTTTGTACACCCGATCTTTTTGTTGGCTCATGTGATTTCATCCGGGTGGCAAGCAATTAGAACTCTCACTTAAACACCCAAACATCCTCCGAGATCCATCCAATTGCAAATTACACCAACCATTGAAACCAATCTTCAAAGGTTCAACCTCAATTAGCCTAGGATCATGTTTCCACCCACTACCTAACTCCTTCTTACTTTCTAATCCACAAAGATTCCTAAGTTGTCTATCATTTTCAATCAGACCATATTCAAGTGGGATAATGAAGCTTAAGGTTAAGGATTATACCCACTTAAATGATGGAGTGGATGGTACTTCTTGTATGATCTCCACCTCTTGACAAGCTTGCTCAAGCTTGTTTTCTTGTTCAACTTGTTCAAACTATTCAACCACTTCTTCCAATCCCTTGATCTCAACCTCCTCCCCTTGCAACTCATACTTCAATTCCTCTTCTTTTTCTTGTAGTTCCAAGCTCTCTTCCACTCCACATGCTTCAATTAAAGTTGATTCTTCACTTTCATCCATGGAAGTGCTTGAATTATTTGAAGAGTGTAGTGAGGCTAGGTGAGATAGAGCTCCGGCTAAGGTAGCCATGATATTTTTTGGCTCTTTTGGTACTCTTCTTGCTCTTGAAGGAATAATTGGAGTGCTTCCTCTGTTGAAGGTTGTGGGAAAAAATAAGGTTCATTATGTGAGAGAAGGTCCTCATATGTTGAAGGTGGTTGATATTGATGAGGGTATTGAGGTGGTGTGGGGTATTGATGTTGGAATTGTGGTGGTTCTAAGTGTGGTTCATAAGGTTGTTCATGAGGCACATAAGGTTGATGGTATGGTGGGTATAGGTTAGCCTCATGTGGAGGTGTTTGGTGATAGTGTGATGTGGCTTGTGAGTAAAGTTGACCATAATGTTGAGGGTTTGGATTGTATTGGTATGCATCAAGAGGTGGATAGTAGCTATAAGGATATTGAGAAGATTGTTGCCAAGAGGGTTGCCTATAAGCATATGGCTCCTCACTCAATTGATCCTACACTCCATGATACATTCCATCATTGAGGTCCTCACTTCTTACAACGTCATAACAACCAAACTCCAAGCCAAAAGGGTGAGAATTCATAGAAAATAGGAGAAATTAAAAACAAAAACTATCAAGAAGTAATTAAAACAAACTCATAACAACTAACAAAAGCAAGTAAACAACCAAAAAGAAGCAAGCTATTTACATATTAACATATTCACAATAGCCAATAACATAACACCATTGTAACTCCTCGGCAACGACGCCAAAAACTTGACGCGTAGGATTTATGCCGATTCGGAATTTCTCAATATAGAAAAGAGCTTCTTCGTTGATAACATAGTCCAAACTGGAAATCAAATCCCCACATCAAAGTTTAAATAAAGGTTGTCATACGGCAAACCAATATCAAAAACCGAGAGTATTGAACCTCGGGTCGTTCTCCCTAGGAATTGTAATAGAGTGCTCAATTATTGGCTATGGAGTAAGGGGGTTTTGATTGCAAGAGGAAAGAAATGTAAATAGCAAGAAAGTAAATAAGCATGCAAGGAATCAAATGAAAGCAATTAAAGTAACAAAAATGGAAATTAAATGGCAAGAGGGATCTGGCACCTCTATCTCATTCAATTCATTCAAATTCAATTACCATCATACGTTAATATCATTATCTTCATCAACCCTTTTCTATCTCCATCTCATTATTAGGCATACTATTAGATCTAGGGCTAAAAGAAAGAAAATAGAGGTTTAGAGATTTGAAATTAAGCTTTTAAAAAAATCTATGTTTGCTGAAATAGGGGTCACGTGTACGCATGGGAGTGCAGTTTTGCCCATTATGCGTACGGATTACCTTGTCCGCGTATGCATGTACGCTGGACAGAATCTACCGTCCGCGTATGAATTCCCATGCTCACGTACGCAAGCGTCTCTTTTGCCCATGATGCGTATGCATACACATGCTCGCGTACGCATACATGCCAGACAGAGATGACCCTTCGCGTACGGAAGGGTCTGCATACGCATACAGTGCAGATCAGTCAAAAATGGCTAAGTCTGTAGAATTTCAGCTTTACATATCGAAATTCCAACGTGCATAACTTCCTCGTTTTAAAACATTTTCATCTGTTCTTCAAACAGCGTAAACTTCACGGACCCAATTTCATATGAAATAAGTTTGAAACAATTTGGGGGTCTGAAAGCCAAGTTATGGCTCGCCAAAGTTTGACCAAAAATCAATTTTACACAAAAAAAACCTTAACCTCTGTTTTCATTAGAAATCAAACTCAAACCTCAACATTTTGTACCTATAGTCATCAACACATTACACCATATCATATTAATACAATATCGTACCCTTCCATCATCCACCATACCTCACTTTCACAAAACTCCCAAACATAAGCTTCACAATTATGCCAGCAACCATCAACATACCATCATATATACATATTCATTATTATCAACTTATCAATCATCATCAAACCATCATTTATCATTCTATTTTCATCATAATCAATAAGCACCAACAAATTCTCAATCCATATATCAAGTCATATCATTAAAAGTACTAAACAATTAACATACTTACACATTTACACCTATCCTATAGTCACCTAGCCTAAGTTTTTATGAGACATTATATATTAAATACGAGAAACCTAAATCATACCTTGGTCGATTTCCTCGTATAACCCAAAGGGCACCACCAAATGTCCAAAATTCAGCCCAAGAATCCAAAGCAATGACACCCAAGACTCCACCAAGCATCCAATTTATATACTTACACACTTAATTCACATTACCACACTTATATACCAAATTCAATACCCAACTCACATAAGCTAAGAATTTGCAAGATTTTGAGAGTCTTCACCTTATATGTGTCTTGATTGAACAAAGACCCACAAATTCCTCAAGCTAATTTGGGCCTAAACATCAAGACATCGAATTTTAACAACCAAAACTCCAAAATTTCAAAAATAAAAGGAATGAGAGGTTGAGATGGAATCGGGGTTTCTTACTGAAATTGGTTATCGGGCTTTGTAGAGCTCGACGTGCTGGATGCCTGGACGCGTGGCTGCAAATGGTGCGGCGATCAGAGCTCGGAGTGAGGAGTTGTGTGAATTTGAATGAAAATGAAGGGTTTGGGATTGCTTCTTGCTCTTCCCCCTTTCCAAAATGTTTCCCAGCGTGCATGAGGATCGAAGGGGAGAGAATGAGCTTCAGCTCATTTTGTTTAATGAGTTGGTTGGGCCGACGGGGCCCGATTTGACCGATTCAATCCATTTGACCCAATTTTGGGCCAAATTCTTTAAAATTAGTGTCAAAATTCTTATTTTAATTAGCTCTATCCAATTAAACTATAAAATTCTCATTTCTAATTTCTTTTATTATAAATTAATTATTCGCTAATTTTACGGTGTTTAGACCAGAGACTTTCTGAGTCTGCATTCAAGTCATTTTTTTGTAAAGTTCATTCGACGTTTTTAAATTTTCATTTATATTTCCTGTAACCTTTACTTTTCTTACAAATTTATCTTTCAAGCAACATTTAGTTTCCTTGTTTAATTTTACGTTTCAGAACTTTATTTTCAATTTCAAAAATTCTTTGATCTAGTCGAAGGCATTCTACTGTTTCATTTAAATTTAATACAATTTATTTCAAATTCAGTCAGTTTATTTTTAAAGTTTATTTTGTTTATCTTTCATATTTCTTTTAATTTTGTTCAATAAAAAATGTCCTTTGATGCACTTTAGAAAACTGGTACTCACAGAGGAATAGGCTTCGCTTCCAAACCACTAGATATCAAACCACTTTTGATTTGCTAACAATCGATAAAACACTATGTAACTATTTATAAATATATTTTTTATCAGTTTAATCAACTGAATTAAAATTAATCATGATAAAAATCATTTATTAATAGGATGAAAAAATGTTACAAACTATTAATTTCAGGTGTCTACTACATATATTACAATAAAAATGTTATTTATATACCAAAATCAATTATTAAAATTAGAGACCAATGTATTTATAGATAAATACATATGTTATTTAACTCATTTTTAATATATATTTTATATCCTAGTACGTATTTTATACTAGTAGCTAATTTTAGTATATACTTAACATGATTGACATTACAAATATTACAAACAAGTTTATTATTTCATGTAATGCATGAAATTATTTTTTATAAATATTAAATTTAATTACTTTGTGAGTCCTTAAAATTTTACTAAATTTGTAATTAAGTTTTTATAATTTTTTTTATCCTTTCAGTTTGGATTGATATATCATTTTTAATTTTGTAATTAAGGTTATGATAGGACAAAGACAAGGGGTTTAATGGAATATTCTATTTCAAAATAAAATATACAACTCTGCTAGAGGCAATGAAAAATCTAAATAATGTGAACAATGGGCTACAAATTTAGCTCAATACATATAAAAAATAAAAAACATTCCGCAAAAAATCTAAATAAAAAAATCTATTTAGTTATTCCAAAAAAATAATCATCCCAAATTCTAATATATCAAAGCATTTTACTACAATACTCTCTTCTTTTCCAACCAGCTGTCATCCCATCTTCATCAATAATCATCCCACTTCGTCGTTGCTGCTTAGCTTGCTACACACTGCCACCGGCGTCGCTCATCCCTAGTAAAAATAACCATCCACTTAAGGATTAAAATAATTATCCGCATACCTAATGAATTGAACATCCAACATATTTTAATCATACATAACTAAACACAATCCAATCAAAATAATCATCTACACACGAATTAAAATAACCATTCGTATACCTACTAAAATGATAATCCTAAATTGCCCATTGAAGTAGAAGAAGAAGGAGTTGAATGAACAGAAGAAGCAACCATGATCAAGCTCCCTTAGTCGCGTAATCCAAATATTCGCATCAAAGAAAACCATTTGAACGCTTACCCGGTTGGATTGTTGCACCAGTATATTGCAATTGCCCTCTGAAATAGTATGAAACAGCAGTCGTAAATGTCTCCTGTATTTAGACGGATCTATCGCAGATGAAGAGGCTGCGATGGCAGACACGGTGGACTGCGGGGGGCCTGCATGGTCGGCACGTTGGTGGGCTGTGCGAAAAATACAATGTACGCGAAGGAGGAGCCTGCTTGGACGTTGGCGTAGAAGTAGGCGGCGTCGGCTGCGACTGCGACTGGGCAACGTCGGACTGACGAGAGGAGAAAATAATGGGCGGCTGGGTTGCAAAACGCAATTCACAAATAGAGCAAGGCAGTTACAAATGATCATGGGTGTAACTGCACTATTTGTAAATTCTTATTTTTTAAAAATTTAAAATTTAAAATTATTAAAAAATAATTAATCATCTGATTTCATATTTTGATTTTAAATTTTCTTTTTTAATTTTATTATTCACTATTTTCATTCCCTGTACTTTTTCATTTATAAATTAGTTTTAAAATACGATTAACTCATTTGTACAAAAAAAAAATTAATTCGTATATTGTTTTAGAACACGATAAAAGTTGTTAGTCTTACAGGTTTAATTTGATAGAGGTTAATTACCCGCACCGCCATGTATTGACTGTGAGTGTGCAGAAGAAGAAAGAAAGCAGCGAAGTGGGGCGAGAGAGAGATGGTAAACAGGGGTTTGCACTCGCACCCCTCACACGGCTCCAGCAGCTTGTTGGCGTCAAGATTCCGAGCAAGGAAACTGTGCGGCAGCGCCATCACTTTCTACACTTTCTTCATTTTCGCCTTCTCCTTCTTCCTCTTCCTCTTCTACCTCAGGCATTTCGTCCCCGACGAACACCAACATCACCTTCCTCACCCTCACTCCCAATCCCAATCGAGATCTAGATCGAGATCTCCCCAGGTCCCAATCTATTCTCTCTCTTTTTTGCTTCAATTGAAAGAAATTCGCATGTTTGATTCCCTGATTCACTGCTAGAAATCTTAATCTGATGCTGTGGTTGTGTATGTGGACTTTGTTTCCTTGCAGTTACTATGCTCCTTCTAGCTTTGTACGATAATCTTAATTATTCGTTTGTGAATCTCACTACTCAAGATTTGATCAAATCTAGATTTCAATTCTACTCTGCCATATGGAATTTAAGTAGCTGTGGCATTCAATACTTGATTTCTATATGTGATAGTCATTTAGATTTTAGATTAAGACTAGAGGTTTATCGCTTGCTAGTTGACAGTATGATTAGTAACTAACAGCTTAATTTAAGAAAATTGCTGCCTGTATTTATTTGTTTATTTTCAAAATCTAACTTGAAATTTTTTTACTATAACTGTTTTGAGTTCAAAATGTCTTAAAGATTGAGGGTTCATTTTTCTGATGCGTGATGTAAGGATGTCTTGTTCGTTCTAGCTATGATGATTAACAGTTCAAGCTTTTAGCATGTGTTTTTATTCTTTTCATTGTTTGCTACAGTTGCAGGATTCAAGCAAGTACCAGTACCAGGAGCAACTTTGGGATTCTCCTTTCAGCCATGCCTTGCACAGCTGTCTCAAGCCAACTGCTAAATATAAAGGTTCCTGATGCTTGTTACACTTATTCATATTACACCGCTTCTTATTTGTTCAAGTATTTTCTGGCCCTCCTTTTATTTCAACTTCTCCTTTTAGCTACCTCAAGTACATATGCATTTGTCTTTTCAACCAGAGCTTACCTTTGCTGCAACTGTTTACTGCATCTTCCCTCACTCCTCTGTTCTGTTAAATATGTTACCCTGTCATAGGTTCCCAAGGATTTGATGGCTATCTTACCGTGAGAAGCAATGGTGGACTAAATCAAATGCGAACTGGTGTAAGTGACTGCTTACTTTCTTGTAAAGTCCTGTAAATGGAAACTAATGAAATTCATGCTCTTCTGCCTATAATTGTATGTATGATAATTTCAAACTTTAGTACATAAATACATATGCAATTGAAGATTTGCTATTTTAACTTTCTTGTATCTGAATAGGTGTTTGGGTTACTACTTTTGGCACCAGAACCTGGGAATTTGATGTTTATTTCTCTCTCTCTCTCTTTAAGTATCATTTTCCTTTTGTAAATTTGAACAGTTTGGTTTCCTTTTCATTCATTTGTTCATTTAGACTGTTAGATATTAAGCATGGTATATGGTGAATGGCAGTTTAAGGTTTTTAATTTATCATTCTGTGTTATCTTTATGCATTTCAGTTTGCAAAGCATTCATGCCATCTTCTTAGCAATTGGGTGGCAATTTTGTGTAAATCTGAACTGTTATTCTACCTCCTGATTTGGAACTTAAGTAACCCGTCTTTTTCCGCCCAGATATCAGACATGGTAGCTGTGGCACATATAATGAATGCAACTTTAGTCATCCCTCAATTGGATAAACGTTCGTTCTGGCAAGACTCAAGGTAGTTTTCTATTACAGCATCATTTGGTTCTTTAAATGCCTATTATACTCTCTTCCAAGATTGTCTTCATTATTGGGTGTGTGCAGTGTATTTTCAGATGTATTTGATGAGGATCATTTCATTGATTCCCTGAAAAGAGATATCAGAATTGTCAAGGAACTTCCCAAGAATCTGGAAGCTGGCCCCCGGGCCAGAAAACACTTCACTTCCTGGTCTGGTGTGGGTTACTATGAAGAGATGAAAAGGTTATGGAATGACTATCAGGTACTAAAGTTTATCCTAGATAAACTAATATTTAGGGTCATTCTCATTTTCTGCAGAATACTTCCTTGCAAGATATGTTAATTGAGTAAACATATTTTTGCATGTTAAATATCTGATCACCCTGTGAAATTTTAAATTGTTTTGTTTTGCATAACATTTTGTAAATTGTAATATATATTGGAAGAATATTAGTCAGAGAATGCTAGGCTGTATATTTCATATGATTAGAGTGAAGTCATATTGCAATGATTTAAAGAAGTTCTGACCTTTGTGATGTTTAAGCTGTCATTACACGGTTGAAATAAAAAATGGATTATAGTTGTATGCCAATATCTTTTTTGCAGGTGATACATGTTGCAAAATCTGATTCTCGACTTGCAAACAATGATCTTCCTCTGGATATCCAGAGGTTGAGATGCCGTGCAATGTACCAGGCACTTCGGTTCTCTCCTCCCATTGAAGATTTAGGAAAGGTTTGACTTCTTCTTTCTTTATTTATTTTATTTTTTATTAAAAAATCATAGAATGCTAAATACTTCATAAAAATATAACATTTGCATCATATTGCTGGATTTACTGGATATTGTAATGGAAATTGAAGACAATATAGGCGTGATTAATGGTGATTTTTCCCCCTTCATTGTCTTAATCATGGACCAAATTGTAGGATTTGAATGGAACATCTTAGACAGAAAACAAAAAAAACCAAAAAAGAATGGTATGTGAAAACACAAGAATTAAAAATTTTCCCAAGCAGATATGAATTGATGATCGTATTAGATACAACTTGAAAGGAGATCGAGTGAATAGTATGTGGACTATTGGTCCTTTTTCATTTTTAAAATAAAAGTATTTACAAATCTCATGTGAATCAGCCGTCAAGTAGGAAAGTTTTGATTTATAGAGCATTTGGGGGTACATAGAGATGTGCTGAAGTAAATATTGGTAGTGTAAGTCTGAAAGTTCGGTGTTATGAGTTTGGCATATCTCTCACTGGCAACTATTAGAATAATTTTGTATGAGAAGTATTATATTATTGTTTTGGATGTTTACATATTTTGAAAGCTGAAAAGTTGTTAGGTTCAAATCCATGTAAACAGAGTCCAATGTTTTCTGTATACCATACTAAAAGTATGATGCATGTGGTACCGGGATTACCATATCATTCACTTTTTGATGCATTTAAGAGGTCTACATGGGGCTTCCTGGTAAAATAGGTTCTGAGCATACATGACGGTGAAAAAACAGAGGTTGGTGGATCGACTAAGATCACGCGGGGGAAGATATATTGCTCTTCATCTGAGATATGAGAAAGACATGCTGTCTTTTACTGGTTGTACGTATGGTCTGACAGATGCAGAGTCTGAAGAGCTGAGAGTTTTGAGGTGAGATTTGCTATTTAATGCTGCCATTTATTTGAAATATACCCTCATGTTTAGAATATTTATTTTTCAATTCTTTTAGGGAGAATACAAATTATTGGAAAGTAAAGAAGATCAATTCAACGGAACAGAGAATTGGAGGATTTTGTCCATTGACACCCAAGGAGGTGGGTGTTTTTCTACAAGCTCTTGGCTTCCCCCCTTCAACACCAATATACATTGCAGCTGGGGAGATCTATGGTGGTAACACTCATCTTGCAGAGCTATCGTCCCGCTTCCCCAATTTAGTCTTTAAGGTTTGTTAGTAATTTTGTCGTCTGATTGTATCAACAAATAGTTCAGTGGCGCATAATCTACTGGTGAAGTTTAATACTGACCTGTTCAATTGATTAATAAATGATAACAGGAATCCCTTGCGACACCTGAAGAGCTGAAAGCTTTCACCAATCATGCATCCCAGACTGCTGCACTGGACTACATAATCTGTGTAGAGAGTGATGTATTTGTTCCATCACATGCAGGAAATATGGCAAGAGCGGTTGAGGGACACCGCAGATTTTTAGGTCATCGAAAGACAATCAATCCAGACAGGTATGGATTTGAGAAGTTATAATTGTAACAAGTTCTTCTTGGGCTCAATAAAATGGACCTGCTTCCTCTCTTTATTGATTGCATGACCTGAATTCTTATAATCTCTTCTGCTGTTCTGTTTGTTTGGGTTCATTCTAATTATTTGACGTATATATATATATATATATTGGCTGTGAAAGTTCAGCTTGCCTTCTATTTGGATTTTGCTTGCTTATGTGAAGGGAAAGGCTTTCACACTAGTGATTTTCTTGTTCGCTATTGGTAACTTTCCCTTTTTTCTTCTTTTTATAAAAAAATAATCAGGAAAGGACTCGTTGAAATTTTCGATAAGCTGGAGACTGGAGAGCTAAAAGAAGGAGCAGAATTAGCACATCTTGTGCAGCAGATGCACAAGAACAGGTGACTTTCTACCCGACTTTGTGACCTTTAACGGCATGATAGTTAGAAGTCAAAACTGGTTTCAATTAATATTTCCTTAATTTAGAGATATTTCCGCAAGATAACTGATTATTTTTCTTTCCATTCAGTCTTTTATATCACTTGTTCTTATCTTTCATGAAATCATGTGTAGGCAAGGAGCTCCAAGGAGAAGGTTAGGTTCCCCGGCAGGAATTAAAGGACGAGCACGTTTTAGGACTGAAGAGTCCTTTTATGAAAATCCATACCCCGAGTGTATATGTGGTTCTAGAAGCAAACTGGAAATTACATGAATGAATACGAAACCATACTTTAATGTCAGTATAGAATTTTTGTAGGAAACAGTTATTTTGTACATTCCTTTTCTTTATTGACTCTGTAATTACCAATTACCAATTTTCTGATACGCTTGGTTCCTCTTCTGAGTTCTACAGTAGTCTGCTTGGCAATTTAGCAGTGTTCTAACAATTCAACTTAATTCTTAACGAGCTCAGGATTTTTATTTTCAAATTTTGTTGTTGTTTTACTGATTGTACACTGTCCGTGACTCCGTATGACGCTATATTTTAGTTCAAGGTTAAAACTACATTATTTTTTACTACCTACTGTTGTAGTCTTCTGGCAAGGAGTAAGCAGAGTATAGGTTTAAGACTTTAAGGTGTCTTGTTAAAATCTGCGGATTATTCCATTCTATCTGTATTCAACAAGACGTGTCACAATTTTTGTTTTAAAATATTTTAATCATTATCCAACTTAAAGAATAAAGATATCCATTCACTAATTCACTTGAGCTATAGATAGTATTCTGATTCGTTATAATAAAAGAGTCTAATTTGAAACTAGTACCATATCAGTGATAAGAAGTAATAAACATGAGAAACATAATCACACCGAAAAAGGAAATAGTGCTATGCTAAACCATTTATTTATTGTTCAATCAATTATCCCAAAAAACCTAAAAAAGATACATCCAAAAATAGAATAATGCTATGTGAATAGGAAAATTAGGTGAAATAATGGTGAATAGTTAAGATTGCACTCTTTACAATAGAAAAAGAAAACAAAAGAAATTAAAGACATCATATACAATGTTATTTTTCTCAAAAATTAATTATAATCTTCATTCTTTAACAAACATTATTCTTTACAAAAAAAAAAGTTTCTCCAAAAAATCAGTTATATGCAATTTTTCTTTTATGTTTTCTTTTATCTTTTTTTGTGCTTTTCAGCTTTTATTTCTTTTTCTTTTTTTAAAAAAAAAAGAAATAAAAAACAAAAAGGTGAGAAACATAAAAATATAAATTGTCAATTTTTTTTTTTTTGTATTTTTTCAAAAATTTCTGTATTTTCAAAAACAAAGAAAATAATAAATGGGCATAATAAATAATTTAAAATAAGCATATTATGTCTTTAACGGGGCATGTTTTTAACGTGGGCAACCCATCCATCCTACAAATATGTTGTTCACAAAGATTGGAATCATGATTCTAGGGGAATTATTGACAGACTGATGGAATTTAACTCAAAAGTGTTTGGAAATATTTTTGTCAGGAAGAGGAAGCTTGAGAAATAAATTAACATGATTTAGTAGAGATTGGTGTTGGGAAAATCTAGGTTCAATAAAATTTGTCTAACAGTAGAAGTATTAAAAATAATTTTTTGATCATTTGTGTGATTAAATAGGTAATACCAAAAATACTTTAAATAGCAAATATAATGGCAGAAATTAATTATACAGTAGAATTTTATTGTGGAAAAATCTCTCAAAGAGGGACGAAAACTCACAAGACCTAGTCTAATAAAATCTTTCACTATCAAAATAATGGGTACACAATCAATTTTCCTAGTGGCACTAGGGCGTCTCAACAATCAACAAAATACATCATCAAAAACTGATGGAATCAATATAAACCCTCCACAAAGTGGGTATTTTAAATCAAACAAAAGAAAAGACAATACAACTAGCAAGTTATATTCTAATGTTCATCTTTATACCAGGAATAACATACTAGAATTTCATAAGAAATGGATCAAGTTTACCGATTTAATCGGATAAAAAATAACATGCCATTTTCCCCTAAATTTCTTCTTCTCTTCGACGATGGCCCTTCATTTTTCTTTCTTTCAAAAACAATTGAAAAAAACTTCTTCTCTCTCTCACCATGGCCTAAAAGCCACTTTCTTTTGTTTCCTTTTTTTTAGTTTTAACTTGTGGGCTCCACTTAGTTGGGGACTCACCAATAAATCTACCTCTCACCAACTCAAGTGGGGATAGGCTGCTTCACTAAACCCGCCCTTTTCTTTGCAGGAATCAAACTTCACTGCAGGTAAGCTCTTAGTCATCATATCTGAACCATTATCATTAATATGGATCTTCTCAAATGCATATGACTTCATCTCAACCGCTTGACGTATCGAATGATACCTCACCTCTATGTGCTTCGATCTGGAATGAAATGTTGGATTTGTACTGAGATGGATAGCACTTTGACTGTCACAAAATAACACAAACTTCTCTTGATTGATGCCTAACTCTTGTAGAAATTTTTTTATCCATAAGAGTTCCTTAGAAGATTCAACAACAGCAATGTATTCTGCCTCTATAGTGGGCAAAGCGACACATTTTTGAAGTCAAAATTACCACGACACAGCTCCCCCTGCAAAAGTCATCATATAACCAGAAGTAGACTTTCTTGAATCAAGATCCCCAGCCATATCCGCATCTGTGTAACCATCGAATACAAGTTGGCCACTCCCAAAGCATAAACAAACTCTGGAAGTACCATTAAGGTATTTGAGAATCCACTTCACTGCTTGCCAGTGTTCCTTGCTAGGATTAGAGAGAAACCGACTAACAACTTCAATGGTATGAATAATATCCGGCCTGGTGCAAACCAAAACATACATCAAACTGCCAACTGCAAATGCATATGGAATTTTCTTCATTTATGCCTTTTCTTTCTCACTTGTTGGACATTGCTGTGAACTCATCTTGAAATGACTAGCAAGTAGAGTACTAATAGGTTTGGAATTACTCATGCTATACCTCTCTAAAACCTTCTCAATATACTTCTACTGCGACAACCACAGTTTTTCATTCTTCCTGTCACGACTGATACTCATGCCAAGGATTTTCTTTGTAAAACCCAAATCCTTCATAGTAAAGGATTTGTTCAAGTCTTTCTTAAAACTTTCAATCTTCTTAGTGTCATGACCAACAATCAACATGTCATCAACATAAAGTAAAAAAATTATAAAATCACTATCAGAGAATTTCTTAACATACACACAATGATCAGAAGAAGTCTTACTATACCCATGACCTTCCATGAAGGAATCAAACTTTGTGTACTTTGGCCTTGGCGCTTACTTCAACCCATATAAGCTCTTCTTCAACTTGCATACAAGGTGCTCATTTCCTTTAACTTCGAAACCCTCCAGTTGCTCTATATAAATTTTTTTATCTATGTCACCATGAAGAAATACAGTCTTCACATCAAGCTGCTTAACCTCTAAATTCAACGATAGCGCTGCTTCATTTTTCTTTCTTTCTTTAAAAAATAATTGAAAGAAGCTCTCTTTCTCTCTCCATGGCCTAAAAGTCACTTTCTTTCTTTTATTTTTTTTTTTTGTTTTTAATTTGTGGGCTCCACTCAGTTGGGGACCCACCAACAATTGAAGGTAGTAGATGTCTTTTCTTTTTGGGTCAAAAAAGCTGAACTAAAGGACGATTATAATGGCATTTTGATGCAAGAAGAGCTCTTATGGTACTAGAAGTCAAGGCAAATAATAAGTTAAATATGGGGATAGAAATACAAAATTCTTTCATACTCAAATTCTAGTGCGCAAAAATCATAACAAGATTCACGGGCTTTATGTGAGGGATGGTTCCTGGTCTACTGCTCCAGAGATATTGCAATAAAAGGCACTATCTTTCTATAAGAATCTCTTTGGCACCATAAAAACGGTTGAGGTTAACTGCTTGGGTGATGTTCATATTCCTACTTTGAGCGCTGAGGCTTGTGCGAGACTTTTGGAAGCTCTCTCTTTTGCAAAAGTCAAGCATGTGTCTTTAGTACGAGCTCTTTTAAAGTTTTGGGCACGAATGATTTTCAGACTTATTTTTTCAAGAAATATGAAAAAATAGTGACTATTGAGATTTGGAGGATTGTTAATAGTGCTTTTTGCTGGGAATATGCTGAATCCTAGTATTGTGGAGATTCTTGGTGACTCGATCCCAGAAGTTCACAGTCCTACCTTTATAAATGGTTTTAGACCTATCAATTTATGCAATGTGATTTACAAGATCATTACTAAAGTGTTGGTGAATTGTCTCTGTCCGTTCTTGGCAAACATTGTTAGTATAGAGTAGTTTTATCCTGGATTATGACTAAAAAAATTCTCCACTTTGTGAATCCTTTTGAAATTGATCTTGAAAAGACTTATGATAAAAAAGACTGAAGTTTTTTAGAGAATATACTTTATAGATTTTTAGATTTTTTGTAACCATAATTAATTTCTTTATGTCTTGTATTAGAGCTTCTTCTCTCTATTATTTGAAATTGTATTAGATTGGATAACTTTTCTTTCAAAAGAGGTATGAGGCAGAGTAATTCTATGTCTCCTTATTTATTTGTTGTTTGTATAGAGAGGTTTAATTACTTTATTTCTCAATAGGTGGATTTGGATTCTTGAAAATCGGTGTCTATTTTCAAAGGGACCTAAATTTTTTTATTTGATATTTGTTGATGATCTATTGTTATTTTGTAAGGTTACTAAATCTCAGGTGCAAATATATAATGCACTCTTTGAACACATTTTGCAAGGCCTCTAGAATGAAAGTTAATTTTGACAAATCTAAGACGTTTTACTCCAGGAATATTTCAGCTAGTAGGAGAGGCATTTTTATGGGAGTCTCCTCTATCAAATTTGTTCTGGACTTGGATAAATATTTTGGTATAGATATCAATTATTCTCCTACTAGTAGAGTATCTTTTCAATGTGTCATTGACAAAGTGAGAGGAAGACTAGCAAGTTGGAAAGAGAGACTTTTGAATAAAGCTGGAAGACTTTGCTTAATTAATTTGGTTGTGACATCCATTCTCATCTATCATCATGCATGTTTATCTTTTTCTTTTTTGATTTAGGAGAGTGATAAGTTATCTTCTTTGATGAGATAGTTTCTCTAGAAGGGCCGACTAGATGGCAGAAGTCTTAATCTTGTTAGATGGAAGAAAGTAGTGGCTCCGAAGAAGTATGATGATTTGAAAATCAAAGACCCTGCTTGTGCCAATATCTCCTTGGTAAATTGGTTTGCCAATTTTTGCACTGTAAAGATAAGCCTTGGGTGGGTCTCACGAAGACAAAATACCTATGACAAAAGGGAGTCTTTGATAGTTCTTTTCCGACTTTAACATCTCATATTTGAAAGAGCATATAAAAATTTTTTGTTGCTTTAAAGGATGAATTCTCTTAGTGTATTGGGTCATCAACCAAATTTTTTTGGTTTAAGAAGTAAAGGCCTAAAAGTTAGATTGTTGAGCAATTGTCTTTTGTATATATTTTTGATACTGATATGACAATTAATGTTGTTTGACAAAAAACGTGTTAGAATTTTATTAATATTTTCACTGTTATTCCTCATGAAATTAGGAAAAGACCGGTTTGCTTTTGGAGTGCATCTGCTTTCAATTTCTACTCCGCTATTAGATTTGGAGGTGCAAGTGTCGGATAATTACAAATTTTTTTATTTGACTGTCTTTATAATGGGATTTAGAAAACTGAATTCAGGTTTTATTATGGTCTTACAACATTTGATATCTATCATAGATGCAAACAAACTCCTGAATCTCTCCTTCATTGTATCAGAGACTGTGCTAAAGCAAGAGAAATTTGGATGCTTTTAAAATATGTACTTTGCTTGTTCTAGTTTGAAGAAATGACTTAAGCAAGATCCCAATCAGAGAGATATTTTTTAGTTCTATTGAACTCTTTGTTGGATATAGAGAGATAGAAACAATGATCTTTTCAATCTGATGATGGGTGGAGCGCCAGCAGAATGGTTAGTATGATTCAGAGTTCAACCAGAGACTTATATGCCATTTTCAATAGCACATGTTTTTATCTCCTTTTTTATTCTATTTTTCTTAAGTCCCTCCATGTATAAACTTAGTCAAAGTGAACTATGATGTTAGTATAAGCTCTCATCGTGAGTCAGTAAATTTTAGTTGTCTTATTCGTAATTTGAAAGGTTGTTGAATGAAAGATTGTTCTAGGAAGTTAGAAAATATTAATGTTTTCTAAGCTGAATTTTATGCTATTTAGAAGAGTTTAATTTTTGATTGGAAATATGGTTATTGCCATATTTTTTATAAGACAGATTGTTTGAATACTTTTTTTTAGATGTTTGCTTTGGTACGTTAATAAATTTATACGTACCGATACGATAAAAACATAGACAAATAGCAAAACGTCACGTGGATTATATTATGCATGTTAGCATTTATTATTTTTAAAATATATATATATATATATATATATATATATATATATATATCATATTAATATTTTTACTAAACTATCCTTATAATTTAGCAAAAACAAAAATATTTTTTTTTATTTAATTTTACGAAAAGACCTAAATCTCCTTTCTTTTATGTTGAGAAGAGGGGAACGCCGCCTTCTTTTAGGATGAGTTTGCCGTAACAACCGTTGTCGCGAGTCAGGGAAACAAGGGAGGCTGCGACGTTGGAGCGTTCCTCCACAAAGTCGTTTAAGAGGAGGTTTGCGATTTGTTCCCAGATGAGACAGAAGATGGGCTCGTTGGAGGCAATTGGAGGGAGTCCGAGGTACTTGTCATCGCACTCTTCTGCGGAATCGGAGACGCGGAGGAGCCACTGGACGTCGCCGATGGAGTTTTCCAGCTGCATGGATATTGTTTTGAGTGCAGTGGTGGGAATGATGGTGAAGAGGCGTTTGATGAAGGTGTTGGCGCGGCATTTATCGACGAGAATGAGGGCCTTGTCGGGCACCTGCTCGGTGTCCTCGATGATCCGGCGCGTTGGCCTCTCGTACAGGTCGTTGCTGTTCCTGGTGGCTTGGCGGAGGAGGACGACTGATGCGTGAGCATCTTTCCTATCTTTTCCTAGTGAATTTGCATTTAATTTGATTGAGTTTAATCAAGAATTAATTATCTTTTAACCACTATGAATGCTACTTTGAGTCGTGTGCAATTCTGTTTATTTTAGGTAGCCTTTGGTTGGATTTGATGGAGTTTCCACAGAAAAAGAGAAGAAGGCTATATAGGGCAGGAATGGCTTAGAGGATGGAGAGGAAGCTTGTACAAATGGAATGAGCACAAGAATTAAAGGGGATGACTAGCGAGGAGCGACGCGTGCGCGTACCTAACGCGTGCACGTGATTTGGAGATTTGAACAGCGACGCGTGCGCGTACCTGACGCGTACGTGTGACACGCGAAGAAGACCATCGACGCGTACGCGTGACATGCGCTACGTGCAGGAAACGCAGTAAACACTGATTGTTATAATTAATTATGATTTAAACTTTAATTTTTATAAATAGGAAAATATATTATATTAGTTTTAGAAAATAGATTTTAAATTTACGGGGATTAGATATAAAAGAGAAAAGAAACTTCTCTTCTGGGGATTGCACCTCAACCCAATTTACAGTTGACCAGAATCCTAGTTTTCACTCTTTTCCATGAGCAACTAAACCTCCACTATTAAGGTTAGGAGCTCTGTCTATTTGTATGGATTGATTCTATTGTTTTTCGATTTTAATTCATGTACTGATTTATAATTTAAGAATTATTTTCGTTCTTTATCTTATGAATTTGGGTGGAACGGAAGTATGACCCTCCTTCTAATTGAGTTCTTGTATAACTTGGAAAAGCTATTTACTTGAATAACAGCTTGAAAATAATTTCTCCTAAATTCTAATTATCTGGACTTAACGGGATATGTGACATATGATCCTCTTATATTTGAATAATTAGGATTTTTGTGGCATAATAACTAGAATTAAACTTCACCCCCTAATTGGAATTAATTGACCAAGAAATTGGCAGTTGATGAAAGTTAGAGGAGACTAGAAAGGTCTAAGAAATTAGGGTCTAGCCACATATAGTTTGCCATGAATTAAATCTTGCATGATTAAAATAAATTAATAAGAAAAGTCAATCCGGAAAATAGATAACTCTGAAGCCTTAACTGTCTTCTCCATATTGTTTTTCTAACTTATTTACTTGTCTGTCTTCTGATATTCTGAATTTACTGTTTAATGCTTTTGAACTCTCAAACACTATTTTCTGCTTGTCTAACTAAGTAAATTAATCAACCGTTGTTGCTTAGTCCCTCAATCCTCGTGGGATCGACCCTCACTCACCTGAGGTATTACTTGATATGACCCGGTGCACTTGCCGGTTAGTTTGTGGTTATAAATTCCGTACCAAGTTTTTGGCGCCGTTGTCGGGGATTGATTGTTATTAACAACTATTAGTTATTTGATTGCTTAGATTAGGCGTTTTAGTTTTAATTTTATTCAAATTTTGCTTTTGTATTTTCGAAAAAAAATATAAATATAAATATAAATATAAATAAATAAATAGCACTAATATTTTTTTTAATTTCTAAAATTAAGTTTGGTGTTTCCTAGTTAGTCTTATTTTAATTTTTTTATTTAATTTGCCTAATAATTTCAAATTTTTTTTGTCTTAATTTTAATAGTAATTTTCGAATTTTAGTGTTTATTTTATTCAGTATTTTTTATTTTATCTCTTTACACAGGTTACCTCACTGGGAATTCTCTGCACTCTGACGTAAAGAGTTCCATCTTTTCTTGTCTTCTGTCTGTTTATGCGCAGGAACAGAGACAAGGAACCTCTTTTAGACTTTGATCCTGAACCTGAAAGGACTTTCAGGCAGCGTTTGCAACAAGCAAGACTTTACAAGGCTGCAGAGTCCACTTTGGATCCTAATAATGCTGTTAATGCCAATGTAGCAAATCCGAATGGGAATGAGCAACAAAGGAGAGTGCTTGGCTCTTACTCTACTCCTACTGCAGATCTTTATGGAAAAAGCATTGTAGTGCCTCCTATAGTTGCGAACAACTTTGAGTTGAAGCCACAATTGGTCACCCTGGTGCAACAAAACTGCTAGTATCATGGTCTTTCCCAAAAAGACCCAAATCAATTTATTTCTAACTTTCTGCAGATTTGTGATACTGTGAAGACAAATGGAGTGAACCCAGAGGTGTACAAACTCATGCTCTTCCCGTTTGCTCTGAGGGATGGAGCAAAGCTATGTCTAGATTCCCAACCCAAGGAGAGTTTGGATACTTGGGACAATGTTGTTACTGAGTTTCTTACTAATTTTTTCCCACCAAAGAAGCTGACTAAACTTAGGGTGGAGGTTCAGACCTTCAGGCAGAAGGATGGTGAAACTCTTTATGAAGCTTGGGAGAGATACAAGCTACTGACTAGGCAATGCCCTCCGGACATGTTCTCTAAATGGACCCAACTAGATATCTTTTATAAAGACTTGGGTGAAATGTCCAAGATGTGCTTAGATAATTCTGCAGGTAGTTCATTGCACAAGAAGAAGACACCGGATGAGACTATTGAGCTTATTGAATTGGTTGCTAGCAATCAATATTTATACTCATCTAACAGAAATCCTGTGAACTCTGAGACACCTCAGAAGAAGGGTGTTATTGAAGTAGAAACTCTTAATGCTATTCTTGCTTAGAATAAGCTTATGTCTCAGCAAATAAATCTACTTACTCAGCGGATGGGTGGCATGCAAGTCTCAGCTATCAATACCCAAAATCCACCTCAAGAGGTCTCTTATGACATAACAGGTAATTTTGTGCAAAATGATAATTATGATTATGCTCAATCCTCTTCTGAACAGGTCAATTACATGGGGAGTGCTCCTAGAAATTCCAATAATGATCCCTATTCTCAGACCTACAATCAGGGGTGGAGAAATCACCCAAATTTTGGGTGGAGAGAGCAACCTCAGAGGCCATAGAATTTTAATAATAACTCTCATGGTGGTTTTCAACAGAATAATTTTAATAACCACCAGTTTTAGCCATCTCAGCAAGCAACTTCTCAGCCCCAACAGAACAATGATTTGGAAGCAATATTGGCAAGTTTTAGACAGGAAACCAGAGCATCCATCAAGAACTTAGAGATTCAGATGGGTCAACTAGCCACAAAAGTTAATGAAATTGATCAGAGAACCGCTAATAGCCTTCCTGGTAACACCATTCCAAATCTAAGAGAGGAATGCAAGGCTATCACCTTGATAAGTGGACAAGTGGCAAGTACGGAAGCACAAGTTAATGAGGAGCCAGTTGAAAAAGAAGCTCCAAAAGAGAAGAAGGAAGAAGTAGAGCACGTCCCTCCAAAGTGTGCAGACAACCCATTCTCAGACTCTCTTGACACTTATCCTACATTGCCAAAGGCTCCTGAGTACAAGCCTAAAATGCCATATCCTCAGAGACTTCAAAAGGAGACCAAGGACAAGTAGTTTTCAAAGTTCTTGGAAGTCTTCAGAAAGTTGCAAATCAATATTCCTTTTGTTGAGGTTTTGGAGCAAATGCCTCTCTATGTCAAGTTCATGAAGGAGCTGTTGTTAAAGAAAAAGCCTTTAAAGGGATATGAGACAGTGGTCCTGACTAAGAAATGTAGTGCCATCATTCAGAATAACTTGCCAAGGAATATACCGGATCCAGGGAGCTTTCAAATTCCATGCACCATTGGGAGCACAACCTTTGAGAAAGCATTATGTGATCTAGGAGCAAGCATCAATTTAATGTCCTTGTCTGTGATGAAGAAACTGCAAATCCAAGAGGCACAACCCACAAGGATAGCATTACATATGGTAGACAAATCTATGAAGCCTGCATACGGATTAGTGGAGAATATCTTGGTCAAAGTAGGTAAGTTCTTCCTCCCAGCAGATTTTGTGATTCTTGACACAGGAGAGGATGAGAATGCCTCTATAATTCTAGGAAGACCTTTCCTAGCCACAGGAAGAGCTCTGATTGATGTGGAAGAAGGTGAATTAGTGATTAGAGTGCATAATGAGCAACTGGTCTTTCATGTCTTCAAAGATATACATTCAGTAGGTGAAGAAAATAGGTGCATGCATACTGAGCTTATTGATCCAAACCTTCAAAAATCCCCTGATGATGCACCACAGAATCTGCAGCTTAAACCTCCCTTGGTGACAATCAACAAACTTCTCCCTGACATCAAACCTAAGTTTGGTGTTGGGAATACATCATCAACCAAAGGAGAGGGTCCTAAAAAGAAAGTACCCAGAGGATGGAGAAACAAAAAGATCCCCACTAAAGATTTCTCCCCAGGAATGAAAGTGGTGTTGACTAGCAATCCAGTGTGGATTTATACAGTAAACAGAATCCTCTCTCTGGAGCATATTGAGCTAATTTATGGAGACACAGGAAAGAAGTTCAAAGTAAGGGGTGAAGAGATGAGCCCCTATGATCCTCCTCCTTAGAGGAGCTGACCGTCAAGCTAGTGATGGTAAAGAAGCGCTTGTCGGGAGGCAACCTGATAATTTCGTATCCTTAGTTATTTTTCGTAGTAGTGATTTTCTTATTTATTTGATTTTTATTGAGTTTTTATTGTTTTTCTTTCGTTTTAAGTGTGTTCTGATCACGCAGCTATTTTAGAATAGGAACCGAGTACTTCGAAAAAAAATGAGCACACGACGCGCAAGCGTCGCTGATGCGCACGCGTCATATGTGAGTGCGAGAAAAATAAAAATTGAACAGAGAGTTGGGCAGGAGTGGTGCTGGTGGCATGCCTTGCGCACAAGCGAGTCCATGTGTATGCATCATTCACGCGTACGCGTCGTTTGCGCTTTTTGCCACCCATGCGTGCACGTACCTGACACGTACGCGTGACCCTGAAAATCGGCGTTAGAGATTTGTGCTGGCTTGGGGCTGGAACTGTGCTAGAGGCACAAACTTGATCACGCGTACGCGTCCCCGACGCGTGCGCGTACTTTGCATAAATGGCCATCCACGCGTGCGCGTTCAGGACGCGCACGCGTCATATGAGAATTTTGGTTCCCAGACCACGCGAACAGAGAGTTGTGCGTGCACGAGTCCGCCTTCGCACGATTCGCACAAACCAAGGACACATGTACGCGTGCCATACGCTTACGCGTCACTTTCAAAATCGGGCGACCCACGCGTACGGGTGCTGTACGCGTACGCATCGCATGCACCGCACAACTCCACTAGTGCGCCGCCCAGTTTTGATTTTCATTCTCTCTCCTTCCCAAATCCTAATTCTCTCTCGTTCTTTTATCCTTTTATTCTTCTTTCATCATACTATTTATTTTTGTTTTTAGTTCTTCTTTGCTTGAGGACAAGCAAACCTTTAAGTTTGGTGTTGTCGCTTTGCTGATGGTTTTTCTGTTTAATTTTATGGTACCAAAGGGATGCGAATCATCTTCACGGAGGAGCACAACCTGAAGAATAAAATGGCCACTAGGATAACTGAGGTGGTTGAATTCCTTTCATCTATATTCCTTCCCGCTCTTACTATGTTATGTTCCGGTTTTCTGCTATTTTGTCTCGTTTATTGCATGATCCTTTATTAGATAAATTCCCAAGTTCTAGTTTAGTTCTACTATTTTGAAATTTTCTGTTATTTGCTTTAATGTTGAAAGGTGCCTCATATATTGCCCACTGAGCTTGAAATCAAAAAGAAAGAAGAAAAGATGTTGTGCATGAGAAATTGAGTTTAATTTTTAGAGTAGTCTCATTTATTCAAATGTGGTGGTATTTTCCGTGACTTTGAATGCATGACATGAACAGTGCATATTTAAATTTGAATCAAAGAATGTTGATGTATAAGGAACAGGGATTTAGAAAATTATTATGACTTCTCTGAAATAAACAAAAATTTAATCCTTGAAGCAAAAAAGACAGCAAAATAAGCATAAAAGTAAGGTCCAAGGCTCAGAGAATTCATAATATGATCCGGATTCTAATTCCAAATGACACTAACATCCCTCTGATTCAAAGGAGAGTGAGATGCCAAAACTTGTTTAGAGTTACAATGAATAAACCCCATTTTAAGAATAGACTTGAACATGACTAAACTCTCACTTCTCATGCAAATTCACATCTTAATCTTGCACTTATTTTAGTTGCTTAAGGACAAGCAACAATTCAAGTTTGGTGTTGTGATGCGTGAGCATCTTTTCTATCTTTTCTTAGTGAATTTGCATTTAATTTGATTGAGTTTAATCAAGAATTAATTATCTTTTAACCACTATGAATGCTACTTTGAGTCGTGTGCAATTCTGTTTATTTTAGGTAGCATTTGGTTGGATTTGATGGAGTTTCTGCAGAAAAAGAGAAGAAGGCTATATAGGGCAGGAATGACTTAGAGGATGGAGAGGAAGCTTGCACAAATGGAAGGAGCGCAAGAATTAAAGGAGATGACCAGCGAGGAGCGACGCGTGCGCGTACCTGACGCGTGCGCGTGATTTGGAGATTTGCACAGCGACGTGTGCGCGTACCTGACGCGTACGCGTGACATGTGCCACGTGCAGGAAACGCAGAAAACGCTGATTGCTATAATTAATTATGATTTAAACTTTAATTTTTATAAATAGGAAAAGATATTATATTAGTTTTAGAAAATATATTTTAAATTTATGGGATTAGATATAAAAGAGAAAAGAAACTTCTCTTATGGGGATTGCACCTCAGCCCAATTTACAGTTGACCAAAATCCTAGTTTTCATTCTTTTCCATGAGCAACTAAACCTCCATTGTTAAGGTTAGGAGCTCTGTCTATTTGTATGGATTGATTCTATTGTTTTTCGATTTTAATTCATGTACTGATTTATAATTTAAGAATTGCTTTCGTTCTTTATCTTATGAATTTGGGTGGAATGGAAGTATGACCGTCCTTCTAATTGAGTTCTTGTATAACTTGGAAAAGCTATTTACTTGAACAACAGCTTGAAAACAATTTCTCCTAAATTCTAATTATCTGGACTTAACGGGATACGTGACATATAATCCTTTTATATTTGGATAATTAGGATTTTTGTGGCATAATAACTAGAATTAAACTTCACCCCCTAATTGGAATTAATTGACCAAGAAATTGGCAGTTGATGAAAGTTAGAGGAGATTAGAAAGGTCTAAGAAATTAGGGTCTGGTCACATATAGTTTGCTATGAATTAAATCTTGCATGATTAAAATAAATTAATAAGAAAAGTCAATCCGAAAAATAGATAACTCTGAAGGCTTAACTGTCTTCTCCATATTGTTTTTCCAACTTATTTACTTGTTTGTCTTCTGATATTCTAAATTTACCATTTAATGCTTTTGAACTCTCAAACACTATTTTCTACTTGTCTAACTAAGTAAATTAATCAACCATTGTTGCTTAGTCCCTCAATCCTCGTGGGATCGACCCTCACTCACTTGAAGTATTACTTGGTACGATCTGGTGCACTTGCCTGTTAGTTTGTGGTTATAAATTTCGCACCAACGACCGGCTTATCGGTTTTGGCCTTGATATCGAGACAATCGTTGTGAAAATTTTGCGCCTCGTTTCGTAGAATTAAATAAAATAAAGGATATTTAGGTCTTTTCGTAAAATTAAATAAAAATATTTTTTATTTTTGTTAAATTATAAGAGTATTTTAGTAAAAATATTGATATATATATATATATTTAAAAAAAAATAAATACTGATGTGAATAATATAATTTACGAGGCGTTTTGTTATTTGTTCACGTTTTTATCGTATCAGTACGTAATGAATTTATTATTGTACCGAAACAAACATCTTTTTTTATAGTGTATAAAAAGAAATTTGACAATATTATTTTAAAAAAAAAATTAGTGAATAAAATTCAAAAAATTCTAAGTTAAAATTGGAAGACTTTAGATTTGTATCATTTTGATTCAAAGAATAACCAATTATACAACTGATTTTATGGCTAAAAATACTATCTCGAATTTGAGAAAGTATGTGAAATGGCTTTTAACATCAACTTCATCGTTTGATACACAGACAACAAAAAATAATTTATTGCCGTAAAAATAGAATTTTAATAATGATACAGTTAATCATACTAATCTTTCAATCCTTTTTTTTTTTTTTTTTTTTTTTTTTAAGAAAAACGAATCCAAGAAACGGGATTTAAATAATAAAGTCAGTCCTAATGTTTTATTTTTCCTTCACCTGAAAAACCCCGTCAAGAACTCCAGAAAATGCAGAAAAGCAAAGCAAAGAAGATAATATAATGAGTGTGTGATACAACAACGCAGTAGTAGAGGGAGCTTCCTCCACCAACTCCTCTCTCTCGCCGCTTAAACATGAATCTTCGAATTGAAAACACAAACACCATCGATTTGCTTCAGCTTTCTAAACCTTTCTTCCCTCCTAAAACCCTTTTCTCCCATTCCTTACCTCAACGCCTTCTTCTCAGAACTAGATTACGCCGTAAACACTCTTCCATCACTCTCCGCAACCTCACTGTAACTGCTTCTAATGCTCCCAATCCTCTTTCAAACTCAGCAACTCTCACCCAACAAGAGCAACAAGAAGAAGAAGAAGAAGAAGATGCTGAGTCTGCTCAGCTATTCGAGGTTCGCCTTTTTTCCCCCCTTAAAATAACAAAAATGAGGAAACAGAGAAGAATTCGATCAAATTTTGGAAAACTGCGAACTAGGTCCTTTTTATTTTGTAGGAAAGTTGAGTATTTTGGTCTGGATTTTTTTCCCCTTAACTGCTATGGTGCAAATGTCATAGTCCATTTTGGAACTTGAGAGTAATTAGGAGATTGAGGAAACTGTGATGGTGGTATTTGCAGAGACTGAAAGAGGCCGAAAGGAAACGGGTGAATGAAATGGAAGAGTTTGAGAAGAAGGCAAATATGCAGTTAGAGAGGCAGCTTGTGATGGCTTCTTCATGGAGCCGAGCTTTGCTGACCTTGCGCGGAAAGCTGAAGGGAACTGAGTGGGATCCTGAAAACTCACACAGGATAGACTTCAGCGAGTTTATGAGACTTCTTGACTCTAATAATGTCCAGTTTATGGAGTACTCCAATTATGGCCAAACAATATCAGGTAGTCAAGTTCATGGTTTGGTTGCTTTCTACTCAACTGGGTAAAGTTATCGTGTGGTCGAATTGTCATAATTATCTAAATATATTTTCCCCATCCTTTTTTGATAATTATGCAGTGATTCTACCATACTACAAAAATGGGAAAACACCAGGGACTGAAGGTAATCCTAAGGATATTGTTTTCCGCCGGCATGTGGTGGATCGAATGCCAATTGATTGTTGGAATGATGTTTGGAGAAAACTGCATCAGCAAATTGTAAATGTTGATGTCATTAATGTGGATACAGTACCTTTTGAAGTTTACACAACTGTCGCAACTGCAGTCATATGGTCTATGCGTCTTGCTGTGGCTGTTGGGTTTTACGTGTGGATTGATAATTTGATGAGACCAATATATTCAAAGTTGATTCCTTGTGATTTAGGATCTCCTACCCAGCAAACTAAGCAGCCACTCAAACGCCAAGCACTTGGATCGCTGGGCAAAAGTCGGTAGGTGGAGAAATTTTCTGTTGCCTAACCTCGTCCCTGTGTTGGAAATTTCATTTATATTGTGCTTTGCAAGTTATTGCAAATTTAGTCAAGACATGTCATTTGATCATAACTAGTTATCTGTTGAATGTGGTTGGAAAAATTTCAAATGAAATTTCTAATTATTATATTTTTCACCCAGGGCTAAATTTATATCTGCAGAAGAAAGAACTGGTGTCACTTTTGATGATTTTGCTGGCCAGGAATATATAAAGAGGGAATTGCAAGAGATTGTACGAATTTTAAAGAATGATGAGGAGTTTCAAGACAAAGGAATTTATTGTCCAAAAGGTGTGCTTCTCCACGGACCTCCAGGAACGGGTAAAACTCTACTGGCTAAAGCCATCGCTGGGGAAGCAGGGTTGCCTTTTTTTGCGGCAAATGGCACAGATTTTGTAGAGGTGATGCCTGTTCTCCAAAGATATTCACCCGCATTGAATAGAAAGTAGCAAGCAGAACTTTGGAATATAATTTCTATTCAACTTTCAAATCTAAAAATAATTTAATTCTTTAGGAGAATGGGGATGTAGATAAAATTTAAATTAAGCACTCATTTGGTTTTCCTAAGATACAGGCATATCAGTTTGGTCCTTTCATAATGATATATCAAAATTGTCATTCAATGTGAAATCTTAATAAAAATTGGCTCATTTACCTTTGGGCCGTTTCAGTGTATCAGTATATCAGTATTAAAGGGCCAATGATGAAACATGCATCTTTGGAGGATGCAAATGTTTTGATCTAAATGTGCGTGCAGGTCTGACATTGATCAGAGTGTGCTGGTTGTGATCGTACCTAGATCATATGCTCCACTCTGTAAATGAATGAAACTTATACCCATGAAATATGGAATATTTAATGCATAAAAATTGTCTTCATCTTTAAAGTTAAAAATCAGCTTATTTAATTTGCTCTTCTCTCAGATGTTTGTAGGGGTTGCTGCATCACGTGTTAAGGATCTTTTTGCTAGTGCAAGATCATTTTCACCTTCTATCATATTTATTGATGAGATAGATGCTATTGGTAGCAAGCGTGGAGGACCTGACATTGGTGGAGTAAGATTCAGACAACTTTTATATTCTTTTTGTCCTCATAAGTAACTGATTACAAGCAGTAAGAAACAGAGCGAGAGAGAGAAAAAGGGGGGGGGGGGAGTGAATTAATTGATTCTATTTCACATGGTATCACATTTTGCTAATGCTAATCTGATACCATCCCACTTTCAAGTTAATAGTAAATACTATCATCTCTAGTATTCCTTCTGATGAATTATGTTTTGTAAATTATATTTTGTAGGGAGGTGCTGAACGGGAACAAGGCTTACTTCAGATACTTACTGAGTTGGATGGATTCAAAGTTTCTACAGCACAGGTATGCTTTTAATTCGCTTCCAGGTTACAATGATGTTATTTGATATTCTAAACTTAAATTTCAGGTGCTTGTGATCGGTGCTACAAATAGATTAGACATTCTTGATCCCGCTTTGTTGAGGAAGGGTCGTTTTGACAAGATCATTCGAGTTGGTTTGCCATCAAAGGATGGAAGATTTGCCATTTTGAAGGTGATTTCCTCCTCCGACAATCTATGCATAATGAACCTTGCTTCGAGAAGTATTTCATTGTCTTTATCCATCTTTTTTCGTGTGTAAACTAGGTGCATGCTAGGAATAAATTCTTTCGCTCAGAGGAGGAAAAGGAGATTCTTCTTAGGGAAATTGCAGAGCTTACAGAAGATTTTACTGGAGCAGAGCTACAAAATATACTGTAAATAACCATTGACTATCATTGCTGCAGCATTCTGGCATTAGAATACAAGCTAATATGTCATGAATTAAATGACAGGAATGAAGCTGGAATTTTGACAGCCAGGAAGGATTTGGATTACATTGGGCGAGATGAGCTACTTGAGGCATTAAAGAGGGTTTGTGGTTTCTCTGCATCATTTTGGCATGGCAATAATATTTTTCTTCTGATGTGTTTTCTGCTTCTGCATCATATCTTATTGTGGATCTTGTGAATTTGCAGCAAAAAGGAACTTTTGAAACAGGGCAAGAGGATAGTGCTGAAATTCCTGAAGAATTGAAGCTTAGACTGGCATACAGAGAAGCGGCAGTTGCTATTCTTGCATGTTATTATCCTGAACCACACCGCCCTTTTGATGAGGTAACTGAACTTTCTTCAAACTGTTTATCATGTTCATCTATTGTGTGTGGAAACCTGATTCTTCATTGGCGACACTGTTTCCAATGCATTAATTGTTTGCAGACTAATATAAACTCAATCCAGAGCCGGCCAAATATGAGTTATTCTGAGACTGCTGGCCAAGTTTTTGCGAGGAAGTCAGATTATGTAAATTCTATTATCCGTGCATGTGCTCGTAAGTTGTTGCAATTTAATGTTACTTGAAAAGCTGTCATGAAAGTCTAGTTTGACTTTTGCATTTGTCATCATATATTGTTCTTTTAAGCATTCTATGTTCAAATTCTTCATTGATAGGTAAGATATTTTCTAGATCATTTGAGTGTTGATTGATCTTTAGCTACCTAAACAGAAGCATGCATAAAATTTTTGTAGCTAGCCATGGAGATGATTGACAAGGACTGGAAGATTTGGGTATTAATCTATTTTTCATTTTACATTTGTCTTTAGCAAGAATAATTGAGGAGGAGATGTTTGGAATTGACAACTTATGTTGGATCTCTGCAAAGTCAACGTTAGAAGCTTCAAGGCGTGCTGAGTTTTTAATTTTACAGACAGGAATGACAGCATTTGGGAAAGCATACTTCAAAAACGAAAGTGATCTTGTACCTAATGTACGTTTGTGGATCGAAATCTTGTTTGAATATACCCTGTTTCCTCAGACAAAAGTGTTTTGAGTATAGTTGTGTTGCAACTTATGTTGAAGTTTGGCACAGCTTGCAATGAAGCTTGAAGCGCTCCGAGATGAGTATATGCGTTATGCTACAGAAAGGTGTTCATCCGTGCTCAGAGAATACCAGGAAGCAGTTGAGACAATCACAGGTTTGGTTTTGCATGTTAACAAATAAAGTAATAAACACTTTCTGCTAACAGTTATTCAAGAACGTGATAGTTAAGACCTGTTTTCAGAAATAGGCTCTGTTGTAGAGTAATTTAACAATTATTATAAATTTCACGTAGACATGGCTTGCAAGATTTTTACATGGTTACTTTGCAGATGTTTTGCTTGAAAAGGGGCAAATCAAAGCTGAGGAGATATGGGACATTTATAAGAGTGCTCCTCGTCGAACTCAGGTCAATTCCTAAATTTTAACAGAGCATGTTGTATTACTTTTTTGTAATAACAATTGATAATAATTGCAATTCATAAATCTTGTATGATGCTCATGCTTTCATCTCATATTTGATATCCAACAAGCATTATGATTACAATTCGTAAATACACTTTCATGCATTATGGTTTTCTTCTAGGTAGAGGCAGATCTCGTAATTGTAGTAGTCATAGTGGTAGTTGTAGTGGTTTGAGAGTAGAAGTGGTAGAAGAATAAAGAGAAATAAGATAATAATAGAGAGAAAAGGGTATTTTTGGAAGAAGAAGGTTTTAATTTTAACTAGAGGACAAAAGTAAAACAAAATAAAACGTTTGAGATAAAAATTAGATGCTTTAAACATTAAGGATGGAATTAGGACTTAACTGAAACATTAGAGACTAAATGATAATCTTGAATATTAACTTTCTTTCACCGGATATTATTTAGCCTCCTGTGAGTCCAGTTGATGAATATGGAGCACTGATTTATGCTGGACGATGGGGAATCCATGGGATCAGCCTTCCGGGAAGAGTTACATTCGCACCTGGCAATGCCGGGTTTGCGACCTTTGGAGCTCCTCGCCCAACCGAGGTATATTCCAAAGTCATGTTTCATAGGCTGCATTAACTTGTCATCCAACACTGATCTGTTTCTTCTCTGCCTGCAGACACAAATTGTGAGCGACGAAACTTGGAAGCTAGTAGATGGTATATGGGACAAAAAGATTCAAGATATTAGAGATGAATCTACAAGGGTGATCGAAGAAGAGAAAGAAAGGCCACAACTTTTGATGGCAAGCCATTTCCTTTGACAACCGGTACTACAGAAACACATTGTAATTTATGATGTCAAAGAGATACCTTATTATTAAGGCAGTTGTAAATTTATGAGTTGATATCCAATTTTGCTGTAGTTTTATCCATGTACTCTATAATAAATTAGAGAAGATTTTTGCACTGTTCATTGATTGTAGCATTTGGCCTAGGTTTAGGTTCATAAGTTTTTGATTTTCCAATGTAATCAGATATAGACTTTGATTATTAGTCAATGATTTTTTTGTTCAACACACAAGGAAAAAAAATTACAAGGTATAACTTATAGCATCAAATGACAAGATGCAATTGAGTTTATTCTCAAATGCTCGTTACTAAGTAAGAAGGATTGTATTCTTTGTTAATTAAATAAATTTAGTTTTTCATTTATTATATTTTATATTAACAGTTTAAATTTAGAATTTAAAATTTGGAGTGCTTTAGTTTTGGTTTCTTCTTTTTCTCACCTTTAATAGCAAGTTAATTTTAGAGTGTGTTTCACACTTTCACTCCTTACTTTCCTGAGGGCATTGGTATTTGAGGATTTGCCTTGTAATTGTGCTTTTGGAATGGTCTTCAATTTTTATTTTTAGGGTTTTACTATAATTTTTATGAGTGAATATAAAAAAGTTTGAAGTGTTTACATTATGAAATTTTATTTTTTCAATAATAAAATCCCAGTTTTAATTCCTTAAAACTTTGAATCAAAAGTCGAAAACCCTTGTATTGTATCTACTTCTAGCCTACCACAATTTAAAATTCATTTACAGTTTGCTGTCTTTCACTTTATTCAAGGTCAACTACATTATTTAAACTATATGTTATTTGATATAAAGTAATAGAAAATGTCACTTTAAGAATAACAAGTTCCCACCAGACGAAGATGGCAATTGGTAGACCGATTATGATTCCGTTATTAGCCTATAGAATGAAGCTTGAACTTTGTACGGTAACTGCAATTTGGTCTATTATATGTTTGATGAATTGTCACAAACACCAGAAACCAGTCCCTAGGAATAGGAAAGACCAAAGGCGCCTCTAGTTGTAAGCTTTGCTAGTTAAGATTCCAAAAACCAGCGAATTCCATGGTTTTGGAGATGAAGATGCTTCTTCTTTTGCTGCACTATATATATCACTTCAGAGCCAACCCCATTTCCGCACAGCTAAAAAAGAAAAGTTCTTTTGTGTTTTTTGTGTGAGTGATCAATCATTGTTCAAGAAAAGAAGTCAATCAAGATTCAAGCCAGTACTAAAAGCAAAGAAAATGGTGTCGAACACTGCTGGAAAGATCATACGCTGCAAAGGTAAACATGATTTGGCCATCGACTTTCAAAAATGTTATCTGCACAAATCAGTTACTATATATTTATATATAAATACATGTGTTGTTTAATTTATTTTTAACATATATTTTGTATTTAACATATATTCCGTATGGATGACTAATTTGTTGACTGATTTTTTATTTACACTTAGCATGATTGATTGAGTTTTCCTTGTTACCCTTTTTAGCCGTGGTGTTTTTCATTGATTGGTTGACTTAATGTATCTCCAATGCAGCTGCGGTGGCTTGGGAAGCTGGAAAGCCACTGGTGATAGAGGAAGTGGAGGTAGCCCCGCCACAGGCAGATGAGGTCCGTATCAAGATATTGTTCACCTCACTCTGCCACACTGATGTCTACTTCTGGGAAGCTAAGGTATAACTAGTGGTTCTACATGATTAAGTGCTACTATAATTTAACACAACATATGATGACATTGTCAAATTGGAACTTTTTCAGGGACAGACACCGGTGTTTCCTCGTATTCTTGGTCATGAAGCCGGCGGGTATGCACAATTTCCATTTGAATGATTAGTAACTTGTTTCTTATTTGTTTGTCCTGTTATGAACCATTTCTCCCAAAAGCATACTGTTTGATATAAGCATGTGAATGATTTTTCATATAACATACTCATGGAGTCATTGTGTTTTATCTCATTTTTCTTTTGAACTTTTTGTTTGCTCTCAGCATTGTTGAGAGTGTTGGTGAGGGTGTGACCGATCTCAAGCCCGGAGATCATGTTCTTCCGGTGTTCACAGGGGAGTGCAAGGAGTGTCAACATTGCAAATCAGAGGAAAGTAACATGTGTGATCTCTTAAGGATCAACACGGACCGTGGAGTGATGATCAGTGATGGCAAGTCAAGATTCTCAATCAACGGAAAGCCAATTTACCATTTTGTTGGAACCTCCACATTCAGTGAATACACTGTTGTTCATGTTGGCTGTGTTGCCAAGATTAATCCTGCTGCACCACTTGACAAAGTTTGTGTCCTCAGTTGTGGAATCTCAACAGGTTACAAATAGCTTCTCAGTTCTCTTCCAATCAATTGAACAAGTTTCTCTTTGAATTGACAATGTGAATGGTTTTGAACTTTTCATATTTGAAGGTCTTGGTGCTACTTTGAATGTTGCAAAACCAACCAAAGGTTCATCAGTGGCTATATTCGGATTGGGAGCTGTGGGGCTAGCTGTAAGTTGTCTCAATTCATAAATTGAAGAGGATACTTTGTTTGGTCGTAATTTTGCTTTTACACTTGTCCTAGGCGGCCGAGGGTGCAAGACTAGCCGGTGCATCCAGGATCATTGGGGTTGACTTGAATTCTAAGAGATTTACTGAAGGTGAGACCAGCAGTTACAAAGTCTATAACTTGATTACATCTGCTCCTGTTTCAAAACAAATATCATCCACATATATTCATTTTCTTAATGAGAAAGTATAGGGAACTAACTTCTAGTTGACCAACATTAACCAACTTTAGTTTTTAGGTTTATAATTTAGGATTTAGAGTTAAGGTTTATGATTTAAGGTCTATAATTTAAGATAAATAAAGTAATCTTAAAAAAGTTTGCTGATATTGGCCAAAAAAATTTACTTGCCTAGCATTACTCTTTTGCCATTGATCATCATGATATTGTGAGCAATGAAATATATTATACCAATGTCCATACTGATTGTGTTTATTCTTGTGTCCAGCTAAGAAGTTCGGAGTTACTGAGTTTGTGAATCCAAAAGATTATGACAAGCCTGTTCAAGAGGTTTGTGACCTTACATATGAACTATAACATGTCTTGGAATTTCACATTGCTCTTACTTGTACTTAATTAAATCCATTAATTTTAAATTCAGGTGATTGCTGAAATGACTAATGGTGGTGTCGATCGGAGTGTTGAGTGTACCGGAAGTCTCAGTGCTATGATCTCTGCATTCGAATGCGTCCATGATGTAAACTTCCTCAATCCTACTTATCATCGAACTCTTCTACTTAGGAGGGGACTTCTTCCAGTTGTGAATTTAAACTTTTGTGTGTAAATTTTGTAGGGATGGGGTGTTGCTGTGCTTGTTGGTGTGCCGAACAAAGATGATGCTTTCAAAACACATCCAATCAATCTTTTGAATGAGAGGACTCTAAAGGGTACATTCTTTGGTAACTATAAGCCACGTTCTGATCTCCCATCAGTGGTGGAAATGTACATGAACAAGGTTAGTTGATTTCATAATTAATCTATATAATGTTCACCATATTAATTTCAGATATATGGAATTTGTTTTTATCTTCTGATTTACCAAGTAAACATTTTCTGACTAAAATAATGTGTACAGGAACTTGAACTGGAGAAGTTTATCACACATGAAGTGCCATTCTCAGAAATCAACAAGGCCTTTGAATACATGCTTAAGGGAGAGAGCCTCCGTTGTATTATCCGCATGCCTGCATAAAATTTCTCTAATTAAGACTCTGTGGTGTGTAAAACAAGAATCTATATGAGCTTATATGTTATGGGAAAGTTTTCAAATATACCGGTATACTAGTATTTCAGTGATTTTTAACTGTTGATCTTAATTATATATATTGTATTATATTTTTTATAATTAAGATCAACGGTTAAAAATCACTGAAACACACCGGTACACTTGAAAGTTTTCCAATGTTATGCTGCGATTGTTCATACTTTTATAGGATTTTTACTGTATCCTCAGTTTCAAACTGCATGTGTTTGTACAGAACAGAATAAGATGCTCATGTACCGTTGTGTGTTTTTATTATACGAATCAAATATATATACTTCATTTTTGTGTATATGTTTACATCAAGACTCCAACATGCTGCAATGGAACTATTTTAAGTTGCAAATACAAAAAGAATTTCGCTTTGCAGTAGCTGCAAGATCCAATGCAACGGCTACAATAATAAATCACTTCTTGAATGGAAAAAAGTGTTAGGAAATAAGGAAAAACAAAATTGATACAAAAGGAATTAAATGTGGTTCAGTTTACCAGTTACCTCTACCGCAAAGAAAGCAAATAAATATTTCTATCAAATATGATAAAGATATAAAATAAGTGATAATCTATTTATAATATATTAAAATAGAGTTAAAGATAATAGTCTAATGCATTTTTAATCTTTTAGTTTTTTAATCTTATGTTCCATCAATATAGGTAGCTAATTGGCGGGATTTACTTACTACTTATCTAATTGAATTATTTTTTAATTTTTTTTATTTTTAATTGAATTATTTTAAAATTTTTTAATTTTATTTTTCATGTATCCTCATTATTATAATTTAGAATTTTTTTTTATTTTTCTTCTCACTCTCATGACATTTATTTTTCTTTAAGTTATTTTATAATTTTCATATTCTCTTACTCTTTACTTTTATACGGAATATTATATGTCTTCAATATTAATATTATTTTTTTCTATTTGGTATAAACATAATTCATTCTTTTTTATACTCACTCTTTTTATCTTTCTTATCATTATTATATAGAAATACAACTTAAAATTCTTTTTTTATTTTTCTTTCTCACTATACTCTTTTGTCATTTATTTTGTTTAGGTTACTTTATACCTTTTATATTCTCTTACTCTTTACTTTTATATAGGATACTATATGGTTTCAATATTAATAATATTATTTCTCTTTAATAAGTATAAATTGAGTAATAAAACATAATTTATCATCTTCTTTCATATTTACTCCTTATATTTTGTGTATAAATCAATAAAAACTTCACACTTCTTTATCTCTTCTTTTTACATAATATCACGCCTTTTATTCTTTTTTCTCTATTTTTACTAATATTTTACACAAGTATTTGATGAATTCGGTTACATTGATGATCACAACTCTTTTTTTAAGTTTACTAAACATATGTATTAGGTAATAAATTCCTAAAACACTAGATCTTTATACTTTTTTAGTTTTTTATTTTATTTTTGGTTTAATTGTATTCATTAGTTATATCCAGTGGCGGAGCTTAAAATAAAATTTTGGGGGGCCGAATAGAAGATAATTGTCAATATGTTTTGATATGGATCCCATTTAAGATAAGATCGTCTAACCTCATTTCTCTTATTTGGGTGATATTGCCAAATTTGAAACCTTTTTCTAGGGTCTCGTTCCAAAGAATTAAGGTCAAACTAATCAGATGCGATTCTTTGAACTTTTGAAGGTTGTATCTCACTTTTTTCGTGTTTCATTAAAGTAGAAGTACTATCTACAGGTTTTGATATTGTAAAAGTTATATGTTCTCCTTTTTAAATATTAACCTTCCTTTTAAAAAATGTATCAATTCTTTGATTTTTTATGATTATTTTATATAAAAATTTAAATATATTTCCTATAAAATATGTCAAAAAGAAGTTAGAAGGATAAATATTAAAATTTATAATATTTATTGAATTTTTTTTATCAATTTATACAACTACGATAGTATCAATACTTATTGAATATTCTAATATTTTTTATCATATAAAAAATTAAATTAAATAAACAATAAAATATAAAATAATATTAAATTACATAAATAAAAAATATCTAATTTTTTATATTTGAACTCAAAAGTAGAGGGAGTGTTACTTATTGAATAGAGAGCTACGTTCAATTCAGTCCAAATTCAACATGTTTTGAATGTTTAAACTAAAACTATTATGCAATAAAAGCAAGAGATGAAGATTGAACTTTAGTATTTTAAGTTATAGTAAAATATTTGAGCCAACTTAACTATTTTTTATTTTTTGAAGAAGTATTATTAATTTTTTTAACAAAAATTTGGGGCCATAGCCCCCTTGTCTCAACTAAGCTCCGCCCCTGATTATATCATTCATATATCATTTCTTTTTCTTTCAACAATTTATATTTTTTAATATTATCTATTTGTAATATGTTAAAAATATATGGTACTATTGTGAATAGTGAAAAATAAAATAAAAAAATTGAATGTTAATTTCAATTATATATCATGTCCTTTACAATTTTGTTTTTAATTTTTTTCATTTTAGTCTAATTATATTTTCATTAATTATATTATTCATATATCACTTCTTTTTCCTTTTAACTATTTATATTTTTTAATATTATTTAATTATAATATTATTAAAAATATATAGTATTATCGTGAATCATGAAAAATAAAATAAAAAAATTGAATATTAATTTTGACTATTAAAATTGTATTTCATCTAATAGTTTTATATTTGTACTATAATATTTAAATATAATCTAAAATAAATAAATAAATAAAAATGACTACTTATAAGAACAAAAATAAAGATAATAATATGAAATCAAATAGAGAAATTTGAATTGAGTATTTTTATAATTTTACTTAAAGTCAAACTTATTTATAAACTTTTAATTGTATAATTATTAAATTTTAAATTAATTTATATATTTTATACGATATATATCTATTTTATTTTCAGGAGTCTAAATCTAGTTACACTTAAATCAAAACCGCCAGTGAGATATCAAAATATGACCAAACACTCAAACTAACCTAATTATCAAATAATATATATTCTTGACTCTTAAAAATAAAAAGTAAAAAAGAATAAAATACTTTTCGGTAATATAAAAAGAAAATACAAAAGACTAACACAAATGACAAATCTCATCTTACCAAAAGAGAAAGACCAATAAATAAACTTGATACACAAAACAAATGTAGAAGAATTCTGAAAACACTAACCTAAGATTTCTTAATGGTGGAAGTTTCTGACCCACAAATATTAAATAACTCCCTAACTCGACACATTTTGAAGCATTAAACGTCTAAAGGCTTAATTTTATACAGGCAACGAATGTGAACAAGTTGGCAAATATTATCCACTGTTAATTATGCAATCGCACAAGTTGTACTCACATCAAATTAAAGTCTCTAATTTGAATACAATCAAATCACCAACTATATATATGTGAACACATACGATTCTACTTCTTCTTGCATTCACAACCAAAAAATAAATTTCAATTTGATCTTTGTTCATTTAAACATGCAAGTTTAATTTACACTCCTTCAAAACCACCATACAACTTGAATTATTTGATCATTTCTTCACAAAAAGTATATGGTAAATGATTTCATAATCAGTTTTCTATTTTGAGTTATTTAATTTTAGTCAATGTATTGAAATTACTGTAGTAACAGATATGAATAAGAGAGGGTAGTACCAGTACCACAATCAATCCAAATGATCTTCCATTTTTCCATTGGTAACAGTTAACTTTAGACTTTAGAGGTTAATAGGTATGGGATTGAGAGTCCAAGATTCTTGACCCGTGACTAAAACGTTTTGGTATCAAACAACAAAGCCCTCTTATGAGTAGCAGCTCACTACATTCCAAATAAAGCCCAGAATCACTCACACAATACTAAATTACAAGAACAAAAGAACAACTTATTTTGACATTTATGGCTACCCTCAACGTAAATCATTGTCCACAGCTTAAAAAAAAACAAGTCCTCGTATAGAATAGATTCTTCAATCACATGACTCTTGATCTTGTTACACATGTATATTTGCAGTTGTTCCTTCCTATATCGAATATTGCAATTCTTTCACGTCCCAATACAAGCCAGAAAATATACAATAAACTATTCATGCACCAATAATAATGACAAGGCCTACCTAAATAAGATCCACAGAAGAAAAGGAACTATATAACTCTGGTTATTGGCATTTATTGCCTCTAGTTTCCAATATGAATTATTATGCTATATGAAATATTATACTTAAATATTTATATTATTATATTTAATATTATTTATTTATTGTAACGAAAATTAATGAATACGAAATAAGATAAATTTGTATTGATTGATTTTTGTTATTTTTTTAAATATTTTTGTGAAATATATAGATATATAAACCCAATAAATTTTTGTAGGCAATACTTTCCTTTTTAACTCTCTCCTTTTCAACCTCAAAAACCTCTCGAGAAGAAACCAACTAGGGCCAAATTCCAACACCCTAAAATGGCTTCTAAGATGCTCTTGTTGTTTCTCTTTTTTGTAGCACAACAGCAATATAACTTAGTGAAAGGAGATACAACTTTGATAAAGAGAACTTGCAAGAACACAAAGTACTATAACCTATGCTTCTCTTCCCTAAAATCTGATCCTAGTAGCCCAACCGCAGATTCAAAGGGCTTAGCAGTGATCATGGTTGGAATTGCAATGACCAATGCAACCTCAACTTCTTCCTATTTGTCCTCTAAGCTTCTTAGTCCAAAAACCAACAGCACAACCTTAAAAATGGTCCTCAAAGAATGTGCAGACAAATACTCTTATGCTGGTGATGCACTCCAAGATTCGGTTCAGGAACTTTCTGATGAGAACTATGACTATGCTTACATGCACATCACTGCTGCAAAAGATTACCCAAATGCATGTCACAACGCTTTCAGACGCTACCCTGATTTGGTTTATCCTCGTGATCTTGCTCGTAGAGAAGAAGGTTTGAAGCATATATGTGATGTGGCTATGGCTATTATTGATAACCTTGATTGGTAGTATTTTGCATCCATTATGATTTGTGAGATATAACTTCTACTTTGAAATATCCAAACCATGCATTCTCTATCTTCTGAATCTTAATTTTCTGTTATTTCTGTCAATAACTTTGTAATAATGTATATATTATTTCGTGTTTTGTTTATTGTTTTTTGAGTTTTGGCCTAAATTTTATTAGAAACCTCATACGTTAATCTTGATAGTTTTAGAGTTGAGTTAGATTCTCCCAATAATATTAATAAATTGGATATTGGCTATGGCTGCTGTGAATGAAATCTACATATTATTATTATTAGTAATTAGCCAATTTGGGATATGTAAGGGCAGGTAGTTTTGCATGTTTATGTAGCGTGCCCCACTTGTTAGTGCTGGAAAAAGTTGGATAAGGATTATTGAGCAAATAATTTATGGCCTCCATTGAGATCAACTAATGTTAGTTGTATAATAAAATTAGCCTATAATCAGTCATCAGTACCAAAAACTTTGTTGCGCTTGTACGCATAATCCACACTATTTCGTACAACAGCAGCAGTACCAACAAGTACACTGAGTCGTCCAAATAATACCTGAGCGAGTCAGGATCGATCCTACGAGAATTGTGGCTTGAAGCAAGCTTATGGTTGTCTTACAGGTCTTAGTCAGGCGAAATTAGAAGGTTGTGGTTGTGAAACTATGAAGACATACGTTGTATGTGTAAAGCATGTGTTTTCAGGGATAGGAATGGATGATAGGATTAGATTGAGCGTTGGAGTTGCTTTGTCTTTTTGAAATAACTCTGGTATTACTGTCTTCTTTGCTTGTGAATGATCTTTTTCTATGGCAGGATGTAAGTGATCAAAGCCACGTCAATAGTCCTTGATCTCCTCTGTTACAGGTCAAACGCCATTGTCAGTGGTCATTCAATCTGACGGAGGGTGAAACTCTAGCAAATCATTCTCTTGGCAATTCTACTCAAAGCGCCATAGACAAGGTCGAATCTTTCGGATCAGAGAACGCTGCTTCTTTGGATTCTAGCCTATACCACGGAGATCCTAATCTCCCCAGAGATTGGCTGAACTGGTGTCTCGAGAAGTTCCCAACGAAATCGTGGATTAACTGTTTGAGAGATGTATAAACATAGCTGTTGGTTCGTGCTTTCCGACCAAGTATTCACACAAACCCAAGTAGACGCAAGTGTTTGTCAGGCATGTTCATCTTAATGTGATGAGCAGAGCCAATTTGTCAGATCGTCCTGTTCATCATGATGAAGATCGGATATACATCTTAGAGATAGATCAAACACGGATCGAAGAAGAAATAGAAATACTTTTATTAATTTATAGGACTCAGCAGGGCTCCTCCCCTCAACCTAAGAGGTTTAGAAATTCATACTGAAGATAAAAACAATGTAGAAACATGAATATGGCAGACCTCCCTCCGTGGGAGGTGTAAAAGGTTCTCCAATCTCCTGAATTACATGAATAAGATAACTTAAATACTAAACAGATGACTAATAAGGGTAAAACAGTCTATTTAGTGCTAAAATTCACTTTTGAGACCCACTTGGTTAGTGTTTGGGCTGAACTTTAATGAGATCCACGTGCTATGAAGTCTCTTGGGCGTGGAACGCCAGCTAGGGGGTCCTCTCTGGACCTTTGGACGCTGGGCTCTGCTCTTTGGGCACTGGATGCCTAGAAAGGGGCATCAAGCTGGCGTTGGACGCCGGTTTTGGGACTTTAAATCCGAAGGAAAGTATGGACTATTATATATTGTTGGAAATCTCTGAAAGTCAGCTTTCCCTAGCCGTTGAGAACGCTCCATTTGGACTTATTTAGCTCCAGAAAAGCTCTTCCGAATGCAAGCAAGACAGATCTGGACAGCATCTGCAGTGCTTTCTCTGTCTCTGAATCAGACTTCTACTCCAGCTCCTCAATTTCAGCCAGAAAAATACTTGAAATTGCCCAAAAATACAAAAACTCATAGTAGAATCCAAAAATGTGAATTTTAACACTAAAACCTATAAAACTCAATAAAAACTAAACAAGAACTACTAAAAACTATATGAAAGTGATGTCAAAAAGCATATAAAATATCCGCTCATCACAACACCAAACTTAAACTGTTGCTTGTCCCCAAGCAACTAAAAACACAGTAAGATAGAAAAGAGAATTAAGATACAATAAATTTCTAAGTTTCAAATGAAGCTTAGTTAAAATCAGGTGAGCGGGACTTAGTAGCTTTTTGCTTCTGAATAGTTTTGGCATCTCACTATCCATTGAAACTTAGAGATGTTGGCATCCTTAGGAACTTAGAATCCAGATGATATTATTGACTCTCTTAGTTAAGCTTATTTTGATTCTTGAACACAGCTTTTTAGAGTCTTGGTCATGACCCTAAGCACTCTTTTTTCCAGTATTACCACCGGATATATTCATGCCACAAACACTTTACCTGGGTGAACCTTTTCAGATTGTGACTCAGCTTTGCTAGAGTCCCCAGATAAAGGTGTCCAGAGTTCTTAAGTACACTCTTTTTGTTTTGGACCACGACTTTAACTGCTCAGTCTCAAACTTTTCACTTGACACCTTCACGCCACAATCACATGATTAGGGACAGCTTGGTTTAGCCGTTTAGGCCAGAATTTTATTTCTTTGAGTCCTCTTATCCATTAATACTCAAAGCCTTGGGCCTTTTACCCTTGTCTTTTGGTTTAAATGGTTACTGGCTTTTTCAATCTGCCCTCCTTTTCCTGCATTTTTGGGTAGTAATAGATTTTTCTGCTTTTTATTTTTTTCTTTTCGCCATTTTTTTTTCTTTCTTACATGCATATATTTTTTTTTTGCAACATGCTTTTTATTTTATTTTTTGCTACTTTTTCTTGCTTCAAGAATCAATTTTCAGATTTTTCAGATTATCAATAATATTTTTTCTTTTTCCTTACTCTTTCAAGAGCCAACATTCATAAATTTTAACTTCAAATATGCACTATTTAATTATACATTCAGAAAACAAAAGCAAATGACATCACATCAAACTAATTAAACTAATCTTATTTTAAACTTGAAATTCATGCATCACTTAATTCTTTTCAAATAAAAATTTTTTTATTTAAGTAAAGTGAGAGATATATGGAACATTTTATAAAATATATACTAAAATATAAAATACATGTTAAAAATAAATTAAACAATACATGTATTTATATACAAATATATAGTAGTTACTAATTAATTTTAATAAACAAATAATATTTTTTATGAGAATTATTTGGGAGATCATAGTAAAGAAAATAAGGAAAAAAATGTTCAATAATTGTTTCATGATGAGTATCTTTGGGAAAGAAAAATGTTCAATATTGTAAATTCTCCCAATTTTTTCTTGTTTTAAAGTGTGACTTTTATTATATATTTTTTATATAAAAATGATATGTGTATGTAAAAAAATAGTTATTAAATTAATTATTATATATTTATATATAAAAATATGTATTATTTAATTATTTTTAATGTGTATTTTATATATTAACATATATTTTAAATGAGTGGTTAATTTAGTAGTTAATTATGTTTTATGCATACATAGCATTAAGGTTTTAAAAATCGAATCAATTATTGAACCGTTCTAATTACTGATTTATTGGTTTATTAATTCAACTGATTTAATTATGATTTTACTGAAATAATCATTGTATAATAAAATAATAAATAAAATATAAATGAACACACTAAAATATAATTATAAATTTTAAAAATATAAAAATTAAAAGTGCAATACCAATCAAAATATGATAATTTCATGTAAGTACAATATAAGAATCACGAAAAAAAAAAAACTAAATACCAAAATTTTTATATGATAACATAAAACACAAATAATATTTATAAATTTTAATTGTATTTAGTTCTTAATTTTTTTGTTTATTATTTTAAAATGGTTAGCTGACAATTAATATTTGTCTTGAACCAAATAAGTTTAGTGGCGTATTAATCCAATTGAATTGGTCGATTCTGTTTTGTGCTAACTTTTTTTTTTTTTTTTTTTATGGTAACCATGGTAAAATCCACTATTTCATTTCTTTTTCCTTCTGGAGTTACCACTATTTCATATTTTATATTTTTTTGTCAGAGCCACTATTTCATATTTAATCGACTATTGTTTCGGGTTCGGGATATGAATGAATTTGGGCTTGCACAATTTTATGGATCTATCTTTAGCCTGAACGATTGGTTAGATTAAAAACAATGAAAAGAAAAATGGTCTTCGAAGTAGTTTGGACTATGGACAGAACAAAAAGAAAAAAAAGGTTCGGACAACAAATCTATATAGTGAGATAATTCAATTAACTGCACCAATTTTGAAAATTTGTTCGTGGCTTTTTATTAGATCATCTTTTCTATGACTAATCATGGATGTAGCGAAATAATATAAAAAGAGAATAGTATTGGGCAATTTCATGCAATGCTTATTGCGATCGAGAGCTAGCAGAATATATAATTTTCCTATTGTCTATTGATATAAGAGACCTACGATCCACAAACCTAAACCCTCTGTACTATGGTGCTTTCCTGTTTTCAATTATTTATTTTAGGTTTTTCATGATTTCTTTTAAGAGAAAAAGTGTATTTATTTGAGTAAAAAAGCCAGATCCCTGCTTCTGCAAGGTAACCAATTGCCACAAGAACGAACAATAATAACTTTACATTATATCACAAAAGTATACATAGCAATTCCCAAAGGCCATTGATTTCTTGTTCAGCCTTGGCTGCATTTTTATTGCATGGTTGAGAGAGCGATTATGGATACGACATAGCAAGAGATGGACATCAATCATCATTAGACTATTTCTTTCTTTTAGATTTTACCACATCACAGCAAGTTAATTGACATATATTATTGTACTAAATATAAGCGGTTTTTTAATTAATTATTAAATTGAATTTTACTAAATATAATAAAAATATTTTATTATTTATGGCTTTTTTTTTTCCGTATAGAAGTGAGACAAGATACATTAACATTATAATTTTTAGTATTTTTTAAAATTATAGAAGAAACTAAAATTGGAAGTTCAATTTCTAAGAGTATAAAAATCAACTCTAAAAGTACAAAAATAGAATTCTTTGATTTTTGTATTGAGTTTTATTTCTATACTTTTAAAATCAAAAGATTTAATTTATGTATCTAAATCAAACGATGTTACATTTGAAATTAATATTCTAGCCATCCATAAATCTAAACAATACTATTATCTACTTGATTCTATGTGGGCAACTATTTCCAAGGTAGGACTCGTCCTTCTGGTGCTCTTTCCTTGGACGAAAGGGGTGATACATCGTCTTTTCATAAGAGCGGCGGTGATGGACACCTGTAAAGGGACTCCAACGCTCAAGTAAGAAAGAGTGTGAATTATTCAGAAAGAATATGGAATGAATTGCGTATCTTGTGACTTAGTAAGTCACTCACATATATTGAGTTGTTTTGAGACGGTTATGCGTATCTATTGCTTGTTTCTCGAAGCCATTTGGCTAATATTCCGGAGCTTGGATTTTAGTGGTTCGGTTGGAGATATTTTTGGGGAGGCAGTTTCCGATTCTGAGGTTGTTTAAGTTATTTTGGACCGACTTTTAAAAAATGGATCAAAGCCCCCAAGCTTAACCTGTTTGAGGAGCCGAAGTATAAACAGATTGAGCTTTTGATTTATACCTTGGACTCGGAGTAATGGAGCCCCCGAGCTTGACTTTGTTTATTGGAGGTTTTGAAAATTGAGAGAGCTTGATGTTTTGGTGGTGAATTAAAAGTATATATATTTGAATTTCGAAATAAATGTTTTTAGAGGAGAGAGCAGATATATGAAAAGACACATGTAGTTAATGTGTCTAGAAAAATAAAACGGTTGTGATTTATCGTCCGTTAACTATGTGATGCACTTTTGATAAACGGCACTAATTGGTTGGGATTTTTTACTAGTATCTTAGAGTTGTGTGTATAGTGGGTTAGTGGGTAAAAATTTGGACTTTGATCCATACGAGTCTTTTGAGTATTTGCTGAAGATGAGTAGAAGAAGTTAGTGATTTTGACTCAATTTCTTTTCATCTTACTATTTTCATTGTATTTTTGGAATGGAAAAAGGGAAGAAAGGTGTGTCAGGAAAGAAAACTAGGGGTCGAGGGAATAAGGAAGTTGTCGATGAAGGGGATAAGATTGTGGAAGAAGTATTTGTCTAGGATCCAAATGATCCCTTTGCATGAGTTTCTGATTCGGCGAAAAAATGGGTTTCTATTTTTAATTATGAACGTAGTATCTCTCAATTAGGTCTTGCATCGTCATGAGTTAGGAAAGGTGGGAGTATTAATCATAGGTTTTTGTCGTGTAACGTTGTTGATTGTGTATACCACCGTAGTGACGGTTTCGAATTTTTCTTCATGTATAGCTGCGTGTTTGTGGAATTGGGTGTGAGGTTCCCTTTTTCAGAGTTTGAATGTGGGATATTGATGCAGTTAAAGTGTGTGCCTTCACAATTACACCCAAATTCTTGGGCGTTTATGAGGGCATTTTAGGTATTAATGAATTGCCTTGAGATATAACCATCATTAGAGGTATTTTTTGCCTTATTCCAGTGTAAAGGTGTGAAGAGAGGAGTTGGTTGAATTTGGCTAGTGCTCCTGGCCGTGCCATTTTCAGTTTGTATAGATCATCTTATAAGGGCTTTAAATCGATGTTTTTGAAAGTTAGTGTTGTTGAAGATAAATTTCCGTAGTATGTTTATGACTGTTTGTTGGAGAAATTTTCATTGTTTTGTTGTCCGAGACCTAGGCAAATACTTGGGATGGAAAAAATGGAGTAGGAAAATGAGATGATGGTTGAATTTTTAGTAAAAAATATTTCTTCTGCTGATTTGTTGTCTGTGGAACTTCTTGAGTTGGAGTCTGATAAAGATGCTGTGTCAGAGTACATAGGTAATATTAGGTTTATTTTTGAATGATCTGTTGTTTTGATTTGATGTTTGATGTGTATTTGTTTGTTATAGGTGAGAAAGCTACGAAGGTGACTTCTAGTAGTTTGCGGACATTTTTTCGGACAAAGAATGTTGAGAAGCAGGGTTCAAGTAGTCATCTCAGGGCTGAGAAAGGTGTGGAAGTTGATCAACCTACTCATAATAAGAAAGTTAGTTATAAAAGGAAGAGGGTGGACGGGAAAAAAGAGAGGGTCGTGAACCTGGATGAGGGCAAGGTTAGTGGGAAGGATATAGACTTGGAGCAAGTGAAAAGGTTTACTAAGAACCAAAGGATGCTTCATGGGTATAGGAGTGACGAAGATTTAACCTCGTTATACAGTGAGCATTTTCCTTTTTCTATAGTTGCTGATGAGTATAGCCAGAGTCCTTTTGATGTGAAGCTTCTCCATGATGTTGGGGATGTTGATATCTCGCAATATCTACAGGTATGTTGTGTTGTATTTGGGGTAAGTTTGGTGCTGGTTTTGTTTTCTTACCGATTTGCTGATGAGTATAGCCAATTTGTTTTTTGTATTTTTCAGGTAATGGGAGCTCGACTGATGTGTATTGACCGAACTCAAGAGCTTAAGCATGCTCGTGATGCCTTTGATAAGGCGTCTATGAATAAGTTGATGCAAGAAATCGTCCTAGTGAAAGAGAATAAGCTTCGTGATACTTTGGACTTGGTGAACTCTTTGCAGGAGAAATTAACCTTCGCTAAGAATGCTGAAAAGAAATTTGAAGAAGAAAAAACTGCACTTGAGGCCAGATTGGTGGTGCTTGGCGTTGAAAAGAAGCAGCTTGAGATTGATAAGGAGGATCACGGCCTTGAGATGTTTGCTGCCGGGTTTGATAGGGCTGTTGAGCAGGCGAAGCTTTTGACACCTAATGTGGACTTATCTTTGATGGATCCGTGCAAAGTTGTCGTCGGTGGGGCATTGGTAGAAGATGAAGAAAATGGTGGAGAGGGGGAGGGTGAGAACCCGAATGCCCCTTAGGCATTGTAGTAGTTATGATTGTTTTTGTAATGAACTTTGAATACTGTTGGCTTATAATTTTAGTAAAAAAGATGTTGGTTTTGTAATTTTGGATTGCACACTTAGTGCATGTTTAGTAAGTCATTGTGTTTTGTTCTTTTCTCGCGAGATGATAGTGTATGTTAGTATGTTTAGTCAAACAGTATAAAAGATAAATGTATTACTGATACGAGATGGTATGCCTTGTTGAGTTGTTAAACTAGGAACCTTTATTAATTATAAAGGTGCGTGGGGGGGGGGGTGTGATGAATGAGATTTGCTCGATGGTCTAGATTTTCTCTCATAGAAATAAGAACTTCGTTGTAAGCATAGCTCCAAACCAACAAACAATTCTCACATCAAAAATTTGGTTTTGTCACATGTACAAACCCCAATGAAAAATAACTGAAGTATTTGAACTCCGGGTCGTCTCACAAGGAATTACAATGAAGTGCTCAATTATTGGCTATGAAGATGCAAGGGGGTTTGATTTTATATTTTTGCAAGAAAATAAATGGCAAGAAAAATTAAATTACAAGAAAGTAAAATGATAAGAACTAATAAAATAAAGGAAAAGTACTCTTGACTAGACATAGGTAATTGAGATCACCATCCTTGTCTACAAATCATATATTGATAATTATGAGGAACCAAGCTCATTAAGTCTACTTCCAAAAGCCTTAAGTACGTAATATCTACTCCTAGACTTGAAGTACGCCAAATGGCTTTGATCACATCAATCCATAAGTCCCAACCTATCTACTAATTAGATTAGTAGTAGGTTAGTGTCAATGGATATCGAATTGATCACCAAGGGTTCTCAAATCACCAAATCAATGAGACCCAATGACTCAAGGCCACTCAATTCCCTTAGCCTAGGCCAAGAGTAAAGGAAACTACTCAAAAACTAGTGAAAGCATTTTAACAAACACTTAGAGTGCAAGAAAAGTAAATATCATAAAATGCTAGAATTAGTGAAACCCATGACTACCACAAACAAGAAATCAACAATAGCAATCAAGATCAACATAAAAGAGACATGGAAACATAAAATTGCATTAAAAGGAATCAAGATCCAACAATGGTTCATCCACATAAAAGAGAGCAAAATAACAAATTAACAAGAGAAACTAAGAAGATTAAGACAATAGAACACTAGAATATAATGAGAATTAAAATCAAAACAATAATTGAAAGAGAAATTTGAGAGTGATTAACCTAACTTTACCCTAATTTCTATCCTAAATCTAGAGAAGAGAGAGCCTCTCTCTCTAGAATTCTACCCTAAAACATGATGAAAATTAAACTATGACTACTTGGTTCATTCCCCCCTCAATCCTTAGGTTCAATAGCATGAGAAATGAGTTGGATTGGGCCCAAAATGAGCTAGAAATCGCCTCCAACGAGTTGCCCAAAGTGGACCCACGCTGCTCCATCAGCGTGCACACGTACAGTACGGGTGCGCGTCCCTAGATGTTACGAAACTATAGCATATTTTATATCATTTTGAAGCCCCGGATGTTAGCTTTTCAACGCAACTGGAACCGCCTCATTTGGACCTCTGTAGCTCAAGTTATGATCGATTGAGTGCAAAGAGGTCAGGCTTGACAGCTTTACGGTTCCTTCATTTCTTCATGAGTTCTCCCACTTTGCATGCTTTTCTCCTCACTTCTTCCATCCAATACTTGCCTTATGAACCTGAAATCACTCAAAAAACATATCAAGGCATCGAATGGAATTAAAGTGAATTGAATTTAGCTATTTTGAGGCCTAAAAAGTATGTTTTCACACTTAAGCATAAATGTAGGGAGAATTACAAAACCATGCTATTTCATTGAATAAATGTGAGAAAAGTTGATAAAATCCCTCAAATTAAGCACAAGATAAACCACAAAATTGGGGTTTATAAAATCTTCCCACACTTAAACTAAGCATGTCCTCATGCTAAGAATAAAGAAGGACAAGAAAAGGGGTATGAACATTTATTCAATGCAAATAAACTATATGCACCTATCTATATGAATGCAACTAAATGCAAAATGATTCTACCTACTTGGTTAAAAGTAAATCAATCCCCAAGAACATATATGAACAAGTAGGGCTAAGATCATATGATGATTCATGAATCCTACCAATTCAAATATCAAAATGAAGCACAAATAGACTTGCAAGAAGAAAAGCTCATGAAAGCCGGAAACAAGAAATTGAGCATCGAACCCTCACCGGAAGTGTATCCGCTCTAGTTGCTCAAGTGTATAGGGTCGATCACTCAATTCTCTTCTACTCATGCTTTCCAAGATTTGTTTTTCATCTAACAATCAACAATTATTCAATGCATGCATACATTCATCATGAGGACTTATTCATAGGTTGTAATGGGGCTAGGGTAAAGGTAAGGATGCATATGGTCAAGTGAGCTTGAAATTTGTATCTTTGATTAGCCTAAGCTCTCACCAAAAACATATAACAACCTATACAATTCTAATACACAACTTAGCTACCCATGATTCCCACTTTTTCACATACTCATGCATTCTTTTTAATTCACATTCTATATGCATTATTTTTTTTTATTGAACTTTACTTTGGGGCATTTTTGTGCCCTTTTTATTTCTTTTTCTCTTATATATATATATATATATATATATATGTTCTTTTTCCTTTTCATTTTTTTTCTAAAGTATATACAAACGTATCAATGCATATGGTTTTACATATAGTGCATGAATATGTACCCAATTCCCAAAATTTTTAACAAAAATAAAAATTATACTTTTATCTCAATCAATGTCCCAAGTTTTCCATACCCAAATGATACACACCCTCACTAGCCTAAGCTAATCAAAGATCCAAATTAAGGACATTTATTATTTTTCGCTTATGGGTAGTGATGTGCTAAAATTAAGAACAAAAGGGATTAAATAGGCTCAAATTTGGCTAACAATGGTTGATGAAAGGTAGTCTATTTGGGTAAGTGAGCTAGATGAAATGATGGCCTCAATCATATAAATGCATGTATACATGGAATAATGGATATAAAGAATCAAACAAACCAAAGATCACAATCATAGAAAGAGAATGATGCACACAAGAATGGAAATAAGTGGTCATATGATGTAACCACATAATTAGGCTCTAAACTCACATGCTTGTGTTCTTAGCTCAAAAACCATGTTCCAAAATAAATTCTTCAAGCAAGTTCAACACAAAAATTTTTTTTAAATTGGTAGGGTACCCTAAAAACAGTTTTTCTTGGAAAAGAAATCATCACCCTAACCAAGTAGTCCTAACATAAAAAGAAGTGGTAAAAAAATATGTACAAATTCTAACTAGCATGCAACCTATCATGCAATGCAACAACTAACTAGAAAAGGAAATTAAGAATTGGTGTTGAAAAAGGAGATTGTTACCCATGGAGATCGGTCGAACGACCTCCCCACACTTAGAAATTTGCACCGTGCTCGGTGCATGCAAAGAAGAGCAAGGTGGACGGGTTGCTACAATTGATGAGCTCCTTCAAAAGGTTGTGCGGGTGAACTTGTTTGTTGCCCCATTTAGAAGCCTTTCCATTCCTTTCCTTCTTGGTGACCAACCTAAAAGGAAAGAAAGAGAAAGAAAATTAAGCCTACAACAAAGATATCAAAGCAATTAGAACATAGGCGAGGGCTAATGCCGAATAAGAGTAAGGTTCTCACTACATGGTAGCTACAACATGTGAGTGAGAAAACAATATAAGCTAAGGCATATTAACTAACACTTGATGCAAGAGTAAAGTCAAAGCATGAAGAGCACTCAAAAGCATCAAGTTCAACTAGAAAGAGTGGGTCATGAAAGACATGCAAGTTCATATCAATGCACAAAGAATATAAGAGTCATACAAGATTAAGCATTGATTTAAAAGTTTCATCACCCAACAATATCAAACAAGTCAAGAGGCACCCAGATTAACTAAGAAATTCTCAACAATTGAGTAAGAAAATTCAACACCATTATCAAAATAAGAAACTTGAAAAAAAATGAAGTAAAAAACAGACTATAAAAACAAAATGAAAATGCGAAGAATAGAAGTATGCGAATGCAATGGACAAAAGAAAATGTAAGATGAGAAAAAAAAACTCTTTTTTTTGCGACGCGGACGCGTCATGTACGCCCATGCGCCGATGCGCAGATTGGCAGAAGAAACAAGTGACGCGGACGCGCACAGTACGCATACCCGACACGTACGCTTGCGCGTCAGGTCGCGGGCACAGAGTAGGCACAACTTTGGCACAACTCTCTGGAACATGTACCAGGAGGGCAGGTGGCGCTATCGGCGCGCGCGCGCACAGCGTGCGTGCGCGTGCATTGCGTAATTAGAGTCAGTGGCGCGTACGCGCCTGGTGCACATACGCGCGGGTTGGTGCTCTGTTTTCAAATTTTTTCCAAGTTCTTGCACCAAACCAAGCCTTCTAAACCTCCAAACAGCTACCAAAACACCATAAAACCTTATTTAACCTACTAAACTACCAATTATACTCAACAAACTCAACAAAACATGAAATTAAACTAATTACTAATATATACAAAAGGGGAAAATGAAAAGAATTTACCATGGTGGGGTGTCTCCCACCTAGCACTTTTGTTTATTGTCCTTAAGTTGGACTTATGGGGAGCTCCTCTTAAGGTGACTTGTGCTTGAAGCTATCCTTGAACATCCACCAATGCTTGAATCTCCAATAAGCTTTAGTCTTCAAAGATGATAACTCCAAGCCTTGATGGAGTTCCACACAAGCCATGGGCTCCCAAATTTGATTCTTCTTGTGCGATCCGGGATCCCACACTTTGTTTTCAAACCCATCTTCAAATTGATCATTATGATTCCAATTGGGTGGCATGACCTTAGAATTCTCAATTAAGCACCCAAACATTCTCCTAGATCCATGCAATTTGGTTTTACACTAACCATTACTATTCAACTTTGAGCATGCAACCATCATGAACTTAGAGCGATATTTCCAACCACTACGCAACTCTCTCCTACTCTTGACTCCACAAAGAGCTCTAAGTTGACTATCATTTTCAATCAAACCATATTCAAGTGGGAAAGTAAAGATTAGGGATAAGAATTTTACTCACTTGAATGTTGTGTAGGATGGTGACTTAGGAAGGGGGACCTCCCCACACTTAGCCAATGCGAGGTCTACGCCCTTGTGCTCCTTCTTGATTACCTCCACCTCTTTGCAAGCTTTTTCAACTTCAATTCCTTGCTCACCAACTTCTTCTATACACCCTTCATTGCTCAAACCATGTGTCGGAGGTTGTGCATGGTCCTCCTTGTCATCAGTTTCATAGCATAATGAGGGAGATTCATCAATTCCAAAAGACTCATTAGTTGGTTTGGAATCATCTTCAATGATGGAGCTTGCTCCTTGCTCAACCTCCTCCTCTTGGTGGCTTTCTTTCAATTCAATCCCTTCTTCATTACTTACCAAGGGTATGGGAGGTGAGGTATCTTCTTCCTTACCCTCTATGTCAAACCTAATTAGAGAGGATTCAATTGTACATAAGAATTCTTCAATGATTGAATCAATCTCTTGGTCAACCTCTTCAAAGGCTTCAACCACTTCTTCTGGCTCAATTGTCTTAACTTCCTCCCCTTGTGGCAATCCTTGTTTCACCCCTTCTTCTACACCTTGAAGCTCTAAACTCACTTCCTCACTATGTTCCTTGATTGCTACTTCACATTTGTCAATGGGAGTGCCTTGGTTGCTTAAGCTTAGTCGGGAGGAGACCATGTTGTTAACGGCTTCTGTTATGATAGCCATCTTGGCTTCTAACTCCTTGAACTCCTTTTGGTTCTCTTCTTGCCTTCGAATGTAAGAACTAACACATTCTTGGAGAGGATCATCCATTGGAGGTGGTGTGGAAAAAGAAGGTGCATTATTTGGGAAGAAGGTTTCATAATTGGAAGTTGGTTCATCTTGGAAAGGGTATGGAAATGGCGTATATTAAAGTGGTTCTTGAGAGTAATTGTGTTGGAATGGTGGTGGTTCCATGTATGGTTCATATGGTTCATAAGGTGGTTGGTATGGTGGATAGGGATTAGGGTCATAATGAGGTGTTTGGTGGTATGGGGCTTGTGAGTAAGGTGGTTCAAAGTCATATTGAGGGGGTGGTTCATAGGCATGTGGTGGTGGCTGTTGACAATCACAATAAGGGTCACCACATCCATTAGATTGATATGCATTAGGAGTGGGATTATACCTATAAGAGACCGGAGGAGGTTGTTGCCAAGAAGGGTAATCAATCCTTTGAGGCTCCCTCCACCTTTGATTGTTCCATCCTTGATGCATGTTACCATTGTAGTTCCTATTTTCTACAACATAATTTGATCCAAACTCATAGCCAAAGTGAGGATGAGAATTCATAATAGCAAAAGAGAATAAAAACAAATACTAATAAGAACTAATAAAAACTAACTCCTAAAGCAAGCAAAAGCTAACAAAAAAGCATATTAACATATATACAATAGCCAATAACATAACACCATTGCAACTCTCCGGCAACGGTGCCATTTTGATGAATGAGATTTGCTCGATGGTCTAGATTTTCTCTCATAGAAATAATAACTTCGTTGAAAGCATAGCTCCAAATAACAAACAATTCTCACATCAAAAATTTGGTTTTGTCACATGTACAAACCCCAATGAAAAATAACCGAAGTATTTGAACTCCGGGTCGTCTCACAAGGAATTGCAATGAAGTGTTCAATTATTGGCTATGAAGATGCAAGGGGGTTTGATTTTATATTTTTGCAAGAAAATAAAGGGCAAGAAAAATTAAATGACAAGAAAGTAAAATGATAAGAACTAATAAAATAAAGGAAAAGTACTCTTGGCTAGACATAGGTAATTGAGATCACCATCCTTGTCTACAAACCATATATTGATAATTATGAGGAACCAAGCTCATTAAGTCTACTTCCAAAAGCATTAAGTACGTAATATCTACTCCTAGACTTGAAGTATGTCAAATGGCTTTGATCACATCAACCCATAAGTCCCAACCTATCTACTAATTAGATTAGTAGTGGGTTAGTGTCAATGGATATCGAATTGATCACCAAGGGTTCTCAAATCACCAAATCAATGAGACCCAATGACTCAAGGCCACTCAATTCCCTTAGCCTAGGCCAAGAGTAAAGGAAACTACTCAAAAACTAGTGAAAGCATTTTAACAAACACTTAGAGTGCAAGAAAAGTAAATATTATAAAATGCTAGAATTAGTGAAACCCATGACTACCATAAACAAGAAATCAACAATAGCAATCAAGATCAACATAAAAGAGACATGGAAACATAAAATTGCACTAAAAGGAATCAAGATCTAACAATGGTTCATCCACATAAAAGAGAGCAAAATAAGAAATTAACAAGAGAAACTAAGAAGATTAAGACAATAGAACAATAGAATATAACGAGAATTAAAATCAAAACAATAATTGAAAGAGAAATTTGAGAGTGATTGACCTAACTTTACCCTAATTTCTATCCTAAATCTAGAGAGAGGAGAGAGCCTCTCTCTAGAATTCTACCCTAAAACATGATGAAAACTAAACTATGACTACTTAGTTCATTCCCCTCTCAATCCTTGGGTTCAATAGCATCAGAAATGAGTTGGATTGGACCCAAAATGAGCTAGAAATCGCCCGCAACGAGTTGCCCAAAGTGGACCCACGCTGCTCCATCAGCGCGCACGCGTACAGTACACGTGCGCGTCCCTAGACGTTAGGAAACTATGACAAATTTTATATTATTTTGAAGCCCCGGATGTTAGCTTTCCAATGCAACTGGAACCGCCTCATTTGGACCTCTATAGCTTAAGTTATGATCGATTGAGTGCGAAAAGGTCAGGCTTGACAGCTTTACGGTTCCTTCATTTCTTCATGAGTTCTCCCACTTTGCATGCTTTTCTTCTCACTTCTTCCATCCAATACTTGCCTTATGAACCTGAAATCACTCAACAAACATATCAAGGCATCGAATGGAATTAAAGTGAATTGAATTTAGCTATTTTGAGGCATAAAAAGCATGTTTTCACACTTAAGCACAAATTTAGGGAGAGTTACAAAACCATGCTATTTCATTGAATAAACGTGAGAAAAGTTGACAAAATCCTCCAAATTAAGCACAAGATAAACCACAAAATTAGGATTTATCAGGATGTCTCGTTAAAACCTCTTCAACAAAACCCAACTTAGGTATAAAATCTGGTAGTAGGAAAAAGAGTACATCACCGTACCTGATGTATAGACTAAATGTAATACATTTTTAAAGAAGAGACGTTCCAATTGTTTAGTAGTGTTGCACCTTCTAGTGTTTGGAGTTTGTATGCTCCTTGGCCGATGACTTTGTGTATTCTAAATGGGCCTTCCCAGTTGGCACTTAACTTTCCGTGTCCTGGTGGTTTTCGCACTTTTTCGGTTTTTCTGAGGATGAGGTCTCCTTTTTCAAATATCCTTGATAAACCACTATTTTATAGTTTATATTGTGTTTAATTGTGTGATTTTGTCATGATCCTTACCCACTTATTCATCAATTTAGCATGCATTTAGATTTCCTTCCTAAATTCAGTACATGTTTGAAAATTGCTTCCTAGAGACTTTAATTATTTAATTTTAATTCTCCTCTATTCCATTCGATGCCATGATCTGTGTGTCAAGTGTTTCAGGCTTTATAGGGCATGAATGAGATGGAGATTGGAGAGGAAGCTAGCAAAAATGGAAGGAACACAAGAATTTGAGGAGATAACCAGCGAGAAGTGACGTGGTCGCATGGCTCACGCGACCGCGCGAAGGAGCGCAAATCGCAGTGACGTGGCCGCATGGCTTGCGCGGCCGCGCGGATTGGAAAGCGCAAGCGACGCGGTAGCGTGGACGACGCGAACGCGTGGAGAGGAAAAAGCGCAAGCGACGCGTCCGCATGGATGACGCGATCGCGTGACATGCGCGATCTGCATAATCTGCAAAATTCGATGGGGGGCGATTTTGGACCTTATTTCGGCCCGGTTTTTGGCCCGGAACAGCAGACTAGAGTCAGAGAATATGCAGAAACAAGAGACACATTCATTCAGTAGTTTTAGATCTAGTTTTTCACTCTCTTAGGTTTTTCTCTCTAGTTTTTAGAATTTGGATTTTCATTGGTCTTAGCATTGGAACATTGAGAAGAGTTATTTCCTCATCAAGACTTCATCATTCTAGTTTGTTCTCTTAACTTGGTTTTATTCTTCCATGTTCTTTGTTATGTTCAATTTTGTCATTCAGATACTTTTATGATTAATTGATGCAAGGATTATTTCTTTTTAATTCAATTTCAATTCCAATAATCATGTCTTCTTTTAATTCCCTTTCATGTGCCATGGATTCTTTATTTACAATGCGTGAGTAATTTCATTACTTGATGGGGAGTTGATTAAAAGGAACTCTTGAGTTGGAAGGATTGAAGGAAAAATTTGTAGTTGAGTTAAATGTTGGATTGCTATCTTGTCACCAACGCCAATCCCTTTGAATTAAGTGGGTTGTAACTCGTGAACAGATCTGGCATTCCAACTTGTTTGACTTTCCCTTACCTAGTAAAGGATAACCAAACAGAGTAACCATTAATTATAAATCAATCTTAAAAATCACTCCATCAATGATAGAGATTCTAACTAATCAATTCCCAGTCAAGGCTTTTATTTATATTAATTAAAATTCCTCAATTTAAATTCCAATTTACTTAGCTCAACTTCTTGGAACATCTGATTAATAAAACAGCACACTTTTCTGCAACTCGTTGGGAGACGACCTGGGACTTAAAACTCCCAGTAATTTTAATTTAAACTCTCTGTGATATATTTCTAAATTGATAGGCAGATTTTCGGTGAGTTAAGAACTATACTTGCAACGTAACCATTTTAATAAATTTTTAATTCACCAGCTTCTGCTTCCCATCAATTTTTGGCGCCGTTGCTAGGGAGTTGCAATAGAGTGCTAATTTTATTAATTAGAATTTATTTATTTGTATTTTATTTAATTTTGCTACTATGAGCTGCATGTTTCTTCCACCAAATGACACGTTCACTTCTTGATCTGCGCTTGCTAATATTCGATCCTGAAATTGAAAGAACAATTTCACGAATAAGGCGAGAACAGCATAGGTTAGCCCGCTCTGAAGGCGGATCTGAAAGTGAATCTGAGGAAGAAACCAGCCCCCGTTCTACTGATTCGGTTGTTTTACGTGTAGAAAACATGGCAGCTAGAAGAGTTACCATTCAGGAGGAAGGAGCTCCTGATTTTACAATGCAACCGTTTCAAGCGCATCATCCAGCGGTAGCTACAGATTTTGAAATAAAGACCGCACTGTTAAATTTGATGCCCAAGTTTCATGGCCTACCTGCTCAAGAGCCTATCAAGCACTTGAGAGATTTCCAGGCAGCCTGTTCTACTGTCAGGCGTGATGGCACTGATGAAACTTCAATTCTGCTGAAAGCTTTTCCGTTCTCTCTTGAGGGAAAAGCAAGAGAGTGGTACTACACTCAACCTATAGCAAATGTATCCAACTGGGATACACTCAGAAAGGAGTTTCTGGAGAAATTCTTTCCATCTGAAGTTACTGATAAACTGAGGAAGGATATCTCTACAATTGTTCAGGATGACAATGAGACTCTCTTTGAATACTGGGAGCGCTTCAATAATCTTCTAGAAGCATGTCCCCACCACATGATTGACAAGATCGTGCTACTCAGCTATATCACACAAGGCATGAGGCCCCAAGATAAGACCACATTGGAAAGTGCCAGCAATGGGTCTATGAAGAAGTACAAGACCACTGATGAAGCTTGGCAATTGATCAGTGATTTAGCTGAATCGACTCGGAACCACAGACAGAAGCAAGGCCGTTCAAAAGCCGTTGCAGAAGTATCTTCTGGCATAGAGACTGCTGCTCTAAATCAAAGCATCTGTGAGATGACCAACCTGCTGAAGCAAATGCAGTTGAATCAACAAGCTCAGCAAACTCAACCGCAACAAAACCAACAACTAGTCCCACAAAGAATTTGCGGAATTTGTGCTGATTACAGCCATTACACTGATGAATGCCCGCAGCTCCAACAAGAAGACAACATGGTGGCATCCACTCACAACTTCTATGACCGCCCCAACCAAGGGTACAATCAAAGTGGAAATAATAACCATGGATGGCAGGACAATTCAAACCAGAATTGGAGGGACAACAATAACAGAGGAGGCAGAGATAATCAGGCAACAGGCAGTAAAATCAACCTTACCGAGCACCTCACCTGAGGCAAAACCAAGGACCACCGAACAATCAGCAGCAAACCTCTCAATTTACTCATTCTTCGGTATCTTCTAATGAAGATTTATTACAAGCTTTTGAGAAAAGACAACTGGCCATGGAAAGTACCATCGTGAACACTATTAACGCCAGTCTGAATGGTCTCACCTCTACTCTGTAAGCTTTTATGACACAGCTTGGTTCAGCACAAAATTCCAGTAATCAACCTTCAAGCACCACTGGAATCCCCTCTCAACCATTACCCAATCCAAAGGGAGGCATTAATGCCATCACCCTGAGGTCCGAAACCACACTACAGAAGAGGAATCAGGAGGAACCAAGCTCACCAGAATATGCCTCAGTTGAAGAGGTGGTAGAAGTCGAAGATGTTGAAGAGGAAGAGGATATACAGGACATAGCTGAAGAAGAGATAGCTCAACCACAGGAAGAAGTACAAAAAGGCACAGGCACCACAGAAAACACTACTCCCGTTCCATTTCCACAACTTGCAAGGAAGCCCAGGAAGCAACTGGAACCTGATCCTAAAATGGTAGAAATATTCAAAAAGGTTGAGGTAACTGTCCCCCTTTTTGATGTTATTCAGCAGGTACCTAAATATGCAAAGTTTCTAAAAGACTTATGTATCCATAAAGACAAAATTAATGAATTAGAAACTATTCCTTTAGGTAGTTCTATATCTGCTTTAATGGGAGGATTACCTGAAAAATGTAGTGATCCAGGTCCTTGCATAGTTAGTTGTACTATTGGTGATGTAGTAATTTACGATTGCATGTGTGATTTAGGAGCATGTGTCAGTATAATGCCTTTGTCTATATATGATGTTTTAAGGCTCCCTCCCTTAAAAAGGTCGGCAGCTCGTTTTGTGTTAGCAGATAAAAGCATTATTACAGTGGCTGGAGTTGTTGAAGATGTTTTGGTGAACATTAAAGGGCTCACATTCCCCACTGATTTTTATATCTTGGAGATGTCCCATAATGATTCAGATAAGCCATCATCAATCCTACTTGGAAGACCATTCCTGAAGACATCAAAATTCAAATTGGATGCTTCTTCCGGAACATACTCCTTTGAAATAGATGGCCGCATAGTAATCTTCAATCTGAATGGAGTCATTGACAACCCTCCAGAAGATCGTTCTATCTTCCAGTGTGATGTCATAGACGAAAGTGTGGCTGAAGTTCAAAAAGAAGAGTTTGAAGAAAGGCACACTGGACAAGGTCTAAGTGTGGGGACCCTCTTAACTGACAATGAGGACACTTCGCCATTTTCACAAGCCCCGGATAATCCAGAGCCTGCCCATGATCAAAAGTTAGAATTGAAACCTCTCTCTCCACATCTCAAATATGCTTATCTCGAGGATGAGCAGAAGCTTCCGGTTATTATTGCAAGAGAACTGACTTCTCAACAAGAAGAGCAGTTACTTGATGTGCTAAGGAAGCATAAGAAGGCAATTGGGTGGAGTTTGGCAGACATAGTGGGAATCAACCCTCAAGTATGCGAGCACAGAATATTTTTAGAAGAGGGAGCAAGACCTGTCCGTCAACCACAAAGAAGATTGAATCCCACCATCTTGGAAGTTGTCAAAAAGGAAGTGTCCAGACTATTGGAAGCAGGTATCATATATCCCATTTCAGACAGTGAATGGGTAAGCCCAGTACAAGTGGTGCCCAAGAAGTCCAGAGTCACTACCGTGAAGAATGAGCATGGAGAGCTCATAGCAACTAGAGTTCAGAATGCTTGGAGAGTCTGCATTGATTACAGGCGTCTCAACCAAGCTACCCGTAAGGATCACTACCCACTTCCATTCATTGATCAAATGCTAGATCGCCTGTCAGGTAAATCACATTATTGCTTTCTAGATGGTTACACAGGTTATTTCCAGATTCATATAGCTCCTGAGGATCAGGAAAAGACTACTTTTACATGTCCTTTTGGGACTTACGCTTATAAGAGAATGCCCTTTGACTTGTGCAATGCACCAGCTACTTTCCAAAGGTGCATGATGAGTCTTTTCTCTGATCTTATTGAGGACTGTATGGAAGTTTTTATGGACGATTTTAGCATTTATGGTGATTCTTTTAACCTTTGCTTAGATGGATTATCTAGAGTATTAGATAGATGTGTTAATACAAACCTTGTATTGAATTTCAAAAAATGCCACTTTATGGTAAAGCAAGGGATTGTATTAGGACATGTGGTATCTAATAATGGCATTTCTGTAGACCCAGCAAAGGTGAATGTTATTTCTAGTTTACCTTACCCCTCTTCTGTGAGGGAAGTCCGTTCGTTCATTGGCCATGCAGGTTTCTACAGGAGATTTATTAAGGACTTTAGTAAGGTGGCACTTCCCTTATCCAGATTACTGCAGAAGGACATTGAGTTTGAGTTCAGTGACGATTGCAAACAAGCATTTGATAAGTTGAAGACTGCTCTAACTCAAGCCCCAATTGTGAGAGGACCCGACTGGAGCCAGCCGTTTGAAATCATGTGCGATGCTTCCAACCATGCAGTAGGAGCAGCGCTGGCTCAGCGTGAAGGTAAGGATCCTTTTGTTATTGCCTATGCGTCTAAGAATTTAGACACTGCCCAGTCCAATTATACTACTACTGAGAAAGAGCTACTTGCTATTATTTTCGCTTTGGATAAATTCCGGGCGTATTTACTTGGTACTAGAGTAGTAGTGTATTCGGATCATGCAGCTCTAAAGTATCTACTAGCTAAAAAGGAATCCAAACCAAGACTTATACGTTGGATACTGCTATTACAAGAATTTGATTTAGAAATAAAGGATAGGAGAGGTAATCAAAAATTTAGTAGCAGACCACTTGAGTCGCCTTGAACATATTAAGGATGATTCTACTCCTATAGATGATAATTTTCCTTTTGACAACCTGCAAGCAGTATCTGAGGTAGCCCCTTGGTATGCACCTGTTGCTAATTACTTAGTTAGCCGCACATTTCCTCCACATTTTTCTAAACATCAAAGAGACAAGCTGAAAAGTGAGTCTAAATATTATATATGGGATGACCCATATTTATGGAGATGTGGCGCTGACCAGATAATTAGACGTTGTGTGCCTCAATCAGAATTCCAGTCCATTTTAGAGGCCTGTCACTCATCTAAGAGTGGAGGACATTTTGGCCCTCAACGAACAGCTAGAAAGATCTTAGACTGCGGATTCTGGTGACCTACTCTTTTTAGAGATGCTGCTGAGTTTTGTAAATCTTGTCACCCATGTCAGAAATTTGGTAACATATCCAAGAGGGATGAGATGCCTCAACAATATATGCTTTTCTGTGAAATTTTTTATGTTTGGGGCATTGACTTCATGGGTCCATTTCCAAATTCTAGTGGATATTTTTATATATTGTTAGCTGTGGACTATGTTTCCAAATGGGTGGAAGCAATTCCTACCCGCACTGATGATGCTAACACTGTTGTTTCCTTTGTGAGAAACCATATTATATGCCGCTTTGGGTCACCACGAGCGATCGTGAGCGATCAAGGCACCCATTTTTGTAACAGGAGACTAATAGGATTGATGAAGAAGCATGGGATAATCCATAAAGTTGCAACAGCTTACCATCCCCAAACTAATGGGCAAGCCGAGGTGTCAAACAGAGAAATTAAGCGTATCTTGCAGAAGATAGTAAAGCCTCATAGAAAAGACTGGAGCACCAGACTACAAGATGCACTGTGGGCATATAGAACAGCATACAAGACACCCATTGGGATGAGTCCCTTTCGCTTAGTTTATGGAAAAGCTTGCCATCTTCTAGTTGAAATCAAACACAGAGCCTTCTGGGCAGTTAAAGAGTGCAACATGAAAATTGAGAAGGCCGGAGCTGAAAGGAAGTTGCAACTGCAGGAACTGGAGAACCTTCGCCTGGAAGCTTATGAGAACTCCAGAATTTGCAAGGAAAGGATGAAAACTGTGCATGATCAAAACATCAAGAAGAAAGAATTTCAACCTGGAGATTTCGTCCTCCTTTACAAATCTCGACTAAGGCTAATGCCCGGTAAGTTAAGATCAAAATGGGAAGGTCCATACAGAGTAGAGAAGGCTGAACCGTACAGAGTTTATCATCTAAGCCATCCTTCAAGCTCTGAACTTATTAAGGTTAATGGACACCGCCTGAAGCTGTACCATGGTGAGAAGGTGCAGAAAAGCAAGGAGCTTGAGATCCTCCACTTGGAAGATCCCCACATAGCAGCAGATTGAGCTAGTGGAGCGTCCAACTTACGAACGTTAAAGCAAAGTGCTTGGTGGGAGATAACCCACCGCGGTATGATCGTTCTTTTCTTCACTTTTAGTTTTTCTTCCTTAATAACTCTTCTCTTTATTAGTGTTTTCGTGCTCTTTCATTTACATGTCTTTATATTTCTTTTTTTAAAAAAAAAAATTTCGCCGCGCGACGCGATCGCACCAGCGACGCGTCCGCGTGGCAGGGGGAGTAAAGAAAAATAAAAAATGAACAGAAAGTTACGCAGGAGGAGCGCTGGAGTCGTGCCAATGGCACAAATTACCCCACGCGACCGCGTCGCATGTAAATCATGGCCTCCCACGCGATCGCATGCCCCACGCGGCCGCGTGCCCTGAGTTTTCGACGTAAAAGGGTGCACAGTCGCATTCTGTGCGAGAGTGATGCTGGATTGGTGCTGGAAGCACAATCCTTGTCACGCGACCGCGTCACTGACGCGGCCGCATCACCCATTTTATAACGCACACTCATGCGATCGCGTGACCCACGCGATCGCGTCACCCAATTTTGGCTATTAGAATAAATTGAACAGAGAGTTGTGCTGGAGCGAGGCTGCACTCGCGCCAGCAGCGCAACACGGGTCACGCGACCGCGTGACTGACGCGATCGCGTCTTCTTACCTGATGCACAACCGCGCGAACACGTGCCCCACGCGGCCGCGTCGCATGCACCGCACAGCTCAACCTAAATTGCCAAATTATCTTATCTTTCTTTCCTCCAAATCCTAATTTTTCTTTTCCCTCCTTCTTTCTTCCCTCTCCCTTCCCCTTTCTATCTCACATCTCACTCTCTCTCTCTCTCTCTCTCCTCCATTAACAAGGTTTTACCTTCTTCTTCCTTCTTTCTTTTTCTATCATTTTTTTATTGTTCTACATGTATTTTCTTTTTCTTTTCTTCTTCTTTTAATTATTCCTATTTTCTTTATTCTTCTTTTCCCTTTTTACATGGTGTTAGAAATTTTTTGAGTCATTATCCCTCATTATATGCTTGTGACTTGTTACAATTTATTTGACAATTATTATTATTTTTAAGGGATTGCTTGCATGTTCAATTTCATACTTTTTATATCTTGTTTAACATGCATGCCATGTGTTTGTGAAAAAGCCCATATAGCACTATGCACTTTTCTACATTACTTTACTCTATTATTCAATGCTTGCTTTTCACAAATTCTCCTTCTTATTTTATTAATTGAATTTAATTGTCAATACAAACGTGATGGTTTGTTACAAAGTATTGCCTGGTCTATGCTACTCATGCCCTTTGCCAGCATGCCAATAAACACCTTGCATTCATTTGTCTTTATATGCACTAGCTATTTTCCATCGTTGGCTTTTCACACGTACTCGCGAGCATGTGTTAATGTCAGCATATCTTAATGTGCATCCATCACCCTCTTTTCTGTTTCCTTCCTTGCCGTATATCTCTTTGAATTTAATTTACTTTCTCTTCCCTTCTTTCAGGATGGCCACCAAGAAAGGAAAGGAGAAAGCAACTTCCAGACCACCAGCAAGAAGAGGAACTAAAAGAGCATTAGTGGCAGAGCCTTCTTCAACCGCAGTCAAGCCCTCAACAAAACGAGTCAAGAGGATAATAAAGGTTGACAACAAGGAGAAAGCCTTTCCCGCAAAGGACGCTGCGCGATTTTCCAATCGCTACTGTGAGCAGATGTTCCCTATCCTGGCAGAAATGAACTATAACAATGAATACCTTCTTATCCTCCTGTCCAATATTGCCACCTTTGTTGAGCCGCAAATTGAGCAAAGACAATGGGGTTTCCTACGGAAACAGCCAAGGCAGGTCAATCTTTCTTGGGTAGTTGAGTTCTACTCCAACTTCTACATGCCGACCCTGCAGTCTGTTTATGTCCGGCAGAAGCAAGTCCCCATCACAGAAGAGGCCATTCATCAAGCTCTGAGTCTTCCCCCTATTCCAGCAGGAATGGACGCTTTTCAAGAAGCCGCCCTTCAGCGCCAGAGATACCAATTCGACTGGGACTCCGTTCTCGGAGTCATCGCATTACCTGCCAGCCGTTGGATCTATGGATACCACCGTACCCGCCCTAAGGGAATCTTGGCTTCCGCACTTACCTTGGAGGCTCGCGTATGGGCACAGATCATGTCCCATTATGTCTTTCCAAGCACTCATGAGTCCTCCTTCACTGCAGACATGGCTGTTCTACTATGGTGCATCCTTACAGACCAACCTCTGAATCTCTCAAGACACATCCGGAATGCTATGGAGCATGTACAAATCGCGGGCAATCTACCTTTTCCCGCCCTGGTCTCAAATCTTGTCTCAGCAGCCGGAGTCTCCTACAGAGCTGGGGACACCAAAGTCATGCTTCCATGGGATGATCAATATGTCCCTAACGGAAAATACCTCAGACTTTCAGCAGCCACTACAAGCCAGCCTACTGAGCCAGTTGAAGATATTCCTTCTTCAACACCACAAGTATCTACCACTGAGAAATTGCTCCAGCAGATACTTGAGAAGTTGGATCGGCATGAACAGAAAGCTAAGATGAGAGAGCGCCGTAACAAGCGCCGATTCACATACCTCAAGGAGCTGATCATGGGCAAATTCAAGGACTCAGACACTCCGGACTCCATTTTTTTTACCAGCACCGGGAGCCATGATGGTCCCGACTGTGGAGATACTGCCACCAACCCACCCCTGTTCCTGACAGATGGCACCGAGGACGGTGCAAAGCCTTAAGTGTGGGGAGGTCAGTCAGTACCTGACTTCCGGAGGTAATTTCTCTTCTCTGTACACCAATAATTAGAATATTTTAGTTAGATTTTCTTTCTTTTATAGAATAAAATAAATTGCATAGGATAGAATAGTTGCATGCATGTTCTACTTGATTGAAAATACAATAAGTTTCCTTTAAAAAATCTATCTTTGGAATAAAATTTCACTAATTTTTCAAAATTTTTATGATAAATCTGCTTGAGTTGTATTTGGAACATGATGTTTGAGCTAAAGAACACACAACCTGTGAAAGATTTGAGCCTTTATGTATGGTTACATCATTTAACCATAATTATTTTATTCTTGTGTGTTTACTCCTCTATGATTGTAATCTATATTTTTTTTTATCTTATATGTCCAATATTTATTATATTTACATGCTTGCACATGATTGAGGCCATTATTTGTTTAAACTCACTTATCCAAATCAAGCCTACCCTTTTCAATTACCCTTGTTAACCACTTTGAGCCTTTAAAACCCCATTTGTTCTATATTTTACCACATTACTAACCTTAAGCTGAAAAACAAATTGCATATCCCAAATTGAATCTTTGGTTAGCTTAAGATAGAATTGTGTGTGCTAGTTAAGTATGAGAAATTGTGGGAACAAAAGTTGTTAAGGGGATGTGTCATGAAAATTTAAAGGAAATTTGGATACCTATTCATGTGAAACTATAAGAATAAAAAATCTATGTGCATTGATAAGCTTTATTTATTTCAATTCAAAAAAAAAAAGATGATAAACAAATAAATAAGGGGACAAAATTACCCCAATGTTAAATTCAGAATTCAAAGATCAATGCACATATGATAGAATTAAAATACAAAGTTGAAACATGAGTATGAGTTGAAAAAGGGAATTATGGGTAGCTAAGCATGAATTTAAAAGTATATAGAATATATGTATATTAGGTGAGAGCTTAGGTTAATTAAAGATTCAATTTATAAAGCTCACTTAGCCATATGTATACCCTTACCTGCACCTTGGCCCCATTACAACCCTGAAAAGACCTCATGATGTTTGCATTGGTATATTAACTGTTGTTGATTGGTTAGGAGAAAAACAAAAGTTAGAAAACATGACTAGAGAAGAATAGAGTAATTACCCTATACACTAGAGATTAGAGCGTACATACATTATCAGTGAGGGTTCAATGCTTGAATTTTCATGTTTCCTGCTTTCATAAGCTATCTTCTTGCACTTTTATCGGTTTTATTGTATAATAATAGAATTAGTGGAATTTGATTTGTAACTGTTTTGAAGGGCTTATTTACTTTTGATCAAGTGGACAATAATCATATAGTTGCATTTATTTATATATGTAGGATTGCATCGCATTTCATGAGTTTCTGCATGTTCATACTTATTTCCTTGTCTCCTTCAATTTAGCATGAGGACATGCTAATGTTTAAGTGTGGGGAGGTTGATAAACCACTATTTTATAGTTTATATTGTGTTTAATTGTGTGGTTTTGTCATGATCCTTACCCACTTATTCATCAATTTAGCATGCATTTAGATTTCCTTCCTAAATTCAGTACATGTTTGAAAATTGCTTCCTAGAGACTTTAATTATTTAATTTTAATTCTCCTCTATTCCATTCGATGCCATGATCAGTGTGTCAAGTGTTTTAGGCTTTATAGGGCATGAATGAGATGGAGATTGGAGAGGAAGCTAGCAAAAATGGAAGGAACACAAGAATTTGAGGAGATAACCAGCGAGAGGTGACGCGGTCGCATGGCTCACGCGACCGCGCGAAGGAGCGCAAATCGCAGTGACGCGGCCGCGCGGATTGGAAAGCGCAAGCGACGCGGTAGCGTGGACGACCCGAACGCGTGGAGAGGAAAAAGCGCAAGCGACGCGTCTGCATGGATAACGCGATCGCCTGACATGCGCGTTCTGCATAATCTGCAGAATTCGATGGGGGCGATTTTGGACCTTATTTCGGCCCAGTTTTCAGCCCGAAACAGCAGACTAGAGTCAGAGAATATGCAGAAACAAGAGACACATTCATTCAGTAGTTTTAGATCTAGTTTTTCACTCTCTTAGGTTTTTCTCTCTAGTTTTTAGAATTTGGATTTTCAATTGGTCTTAGCATTGGAACATTGAGAAGAGTTATTTTCTCATCAAGACTTCATCATTCTAGTTTGTTCTCTTAACTTGGTTTTATTCTTCCATGTTCTTTGTTATGTTCAATTTTGTCATTCAGATACTTTTATGATTAATTGATGCAAGGATTATTTCTTTTTAATTCAATTTCAATTCCAATAATCATGTCTTCTTTTAATTCCCTTTCATGTGCCATGGATTCTTTATTTACAATGCGTGAGTAGTTTCATTACTTGATGGGGAGTTGATTAAAAGGAACTCTTGAGTTGGAAGGATTGAAGGAAAAATTTGTAGTTGGGTTAAATGTTGGATTGCTATCCTGTCACCAACGCCAATCCCTTTGAATTAAGTGGGTTGTAACTCGTGAACAGATCTGGCATTCCAACTTGTTTGACTTTCCCTTACCTAGTAAAGGATAACCAAACAGAGTAACCATTAATTATAAATCAATCTTAAAAATTACTCCATCAATGATAGAGATTCTAACTAATCAATTCCCAATCAAGGCTTTTATTTATATTAATTAAAATTCCTCAATTTAAATTCTAATTTACTTAGCTCAACTTCTTGGAACATCTTATTAATAAAACAGCACACTTTTCTGCAACTCGTTGAGAGACGACCTGGGACTTAAAACTCCCAGTAATTTTAATTTAAACTCTCTGTGACATATTTCTAAATTGATAGGCAGATTTTCGGTGAGTTAAGAACTATACTTGCAACGTAACTATTTTAATAAATTTTTAATTCACCAGCTTCTGCTTCCCATCAATCCTCGGCTTAATTTTCTTGTTGTATTTCCGAGCTATAGCACGCTTTGTTGCAAGTTGTTGAATTGTTGATTTATCGCGGTCCTCTTCGATGAGGTCCATCTCGATTTTTCTTTATTCATTGTTGTTATCTTCGTCTGTGTTCTGGGTTCGAATAGACTGGAGGAAAATTTCAACTGGCAGCATGGCGTCGCACCCATACACTAGTCTAAAAGGGGTTTCTCTTATGGATGATTGTTCTGTTGTGTTATAGCTCCATAGTACTTTTAAAATGAGCTCGGCCCATTCCCCTTTGGAATCTTCAAGCTTCTTTCGGAGTTCCTGTAATATAATCTTATTGGCAGCTTTAGCTAAGCCGTTAGTTTGTGGGTGTTCCACTTATGAGAATTCTTGAGTGACTTTGAAGTTTTGTAAAAAGGTTATGAATTTATGATCTATAAATTGTCTACCATTATCAGTGATAATGGATTGGGGAATACCGAATCTGCATAATATGTGTTTTCATACAAAGGATATCATTTTTTCAGAGTTGATTTTTGCTAACGATATTGCTTCAATCCATTTTGTGAAATAATCGATAGCAATAATAAAAAATTTAACCTGTCCTAGGGCTGGTGAAAAAGGTCCGAGGATGTCTCGCCCCCATTGGTTGAAGGGCCAGCTTATCTCTGATGAATGCAGCAGTTCGGCTGGGTTGTGAATAGTTGGTGTGTGGCACTGGCAATGGTCACAATATTTTACCTTGTGAATACAGTCTCTTTGTAGTGTGGGCCAGTAGTAGCCTGCTCTGAGTATTTTGGCAATTAGACTTCGTCCTCTAATGTGTGTTCCACAAACCCCTTCATATACTTCTTCCATTGATAGCTTTGTGTCTTTCTTATTGAGGCATTTTAAAAGAGGTCTTGTAAAACCTCGCTTGTATAGTTCGGCGCCGAGTAGTGTATAAAAGCTTGATCTTCTTTTGAACTTCCTTGTGTTCTGAACGTTATCAGGTATTCAACCTATTTGTAAATACTGTATGAAAGATTTTTGCCAGTCTTTCTCTTGTGAAATACTCAAAACTATTGTTAGCATAATACTAGGTTCGTCTAGTGTTAGCTGAGATAGGCTAGGTTTTGTTCTAGGGCTTCTTGTTGTTGCTAACTTTGAAAGGATATTAGCCCTATTATTTTGTTCCCGAGGTATATGGGAGATTTTGAATTTTTGAAAGCTATTGATAAGTGAGCGAACAATAGCAAAATAGTTTTCTAAAAGTGGATCCCTTACCTGAAAGTTACCTGTTACCCATTGTACCACGAGTAGGGAATTGCATTTGACACTTAGTTTTGTTATGCCGACGGTTTGAGCGAGTCTTAGACCTGCTATTAGTGCTTCCTATTTTGCTTGGTTATTACTTGTATGGAAAGTGAATTGTAGTGACTGTTCGAGAGTTGTCCCTTGATTATCTTGAAGCGATATTCTTGCTCCTAAACCCTGTGAATTTGAAGCTCTGTCGACATATAGTATCCAATTATTTTTGGATGGGTTATGCTCGTCTAATGTAAGTTCTGCTACGAAATCTACCTATGCTTGGGACTTTAGAGCTCCTCGTGATTGATAGTGGATGTCGTATTCCGATAGTTCTATAGACCATTTGATTAACCTTCCGGTGAGTTCTGGTTTTGTTAGAATTTTCCTGAGAGGTTGTTCTGTGCGAACTATGATGGCATGAATTTGAAAATAATGTCGCAGTCGTCTAGTTGCTGTCACTAGAGCCAGAGCCAGTTTTTCCAGCTTTGGGTACTTGACCTCAGTATTTTGTAGTGATTTTCTGATAAATTATACCGGGTGTTATTGTTTTCATATTTCTGTTACCAAGACAAAACTGATAGCATGATTAGTAACAGATAAATAAAGATAGAAGGGCTTACCAAGTTCAGGTGTTTGAAGGACAGGAGGCTTTGATAGTATGTTCTTGAGTTCAGTAAATGCTTTCTCACAATCATCAGACCATACGAATTCTTCTTGCTTTCTTAATGTCTTGAATAAATGGTGTGATCGATGTGCTATTCGAGGCAAGAAACGTGACAGCACTGCCAACCAGCCAGTACATTGTTGGACCTCCTTGACTGTCTTCGGGCTTCTCATATTTAGTATAGCTTGGCACTTCTTGGGGTTGGCCTCTATACCTCGGCATGTGAGCATGAAGCCAAGAAACTTCCCTCCTTGTACTCCAAAGGCACACTTCTCGGGATTGAGCTTCATGTTATACAGTCAAAGTTGTTGGAAGATTTCTTTCAAGTCATTAATGTGGTTTGCAGCAGATTATGTTTTTGCTACCATATCATCGACGTATACTTCTATATTTCGGCCAATCTGGTTTGAAAAGATTTTGTCCATTAGTCTTTGGTACGTTGAACCTGCGTTTTTGAGTCCAAATGGCATGACTTTATAACAAAAATTTCCATTATCAGTAATAAAAGCAGTCTTATCCTGGTCAGCCGAATACATTAGTATTTGGTTGTAACCGGAATAAGCATCCATAAAACTTAAGCATTGATAACCAGAGGAACTGTTAACTAATTTGTCAATACATGGGAGGGGGTATGCGTCTTTCGGACATGCCTTATTAAGGTTTGTATAGTCCACGCACATCCTCCACTTACCGTTGTGTTTCTTAACCATTACCACGTTGGCTAGCCAAATTGTGTATCTGAGTTCTTTCATAAACCCAGCATTAAGGAGTTTCTATGTTTCTTCTAGGGAAGCTGCCTACCAAGATGTCATTTCTTCTGTGCTATAGGTCGGATTGATGGGTCAATGGTTAATTTGTGATAAATGACATTTGGATCTATGCCTAGCATGTACGCTGGTGTCCAAGCAAAGAGATCGATGTTTTGTCTTAATAATTCGACAAGTTGTTCCTTTTCCTCATCTTTTAATGCATTCCCTAGATATGTATACTTGCTCTCCTCGGTTGTTAGAGACTTTTGTTAGGTTCTTTGTTGGCATTGGTCGTTCTTGATTGTTGGTCCGAGGATCTAAGTCTGCCAATGGTGGTAGGTGTTCTGAATTATATACAGTTTGGACGTATTGTTGTTCAGGTTTTTTCAAGTACTCAGTCTTTAGGCTTGCATTGTAACATTGCCTGGCTTCCCTCTGGTTGCCATGTATTGTGACTACTTTATTATCGTGCGAGAGAAACTTAACACACAAATGCATAGTAGAGATAATAGCATTGAAAGTATTTAAAGAAGGTCTTCTTAAAATTATATTATAGGGACTTTTGCAGTCAACAACTAAATATTGTATGTCCATAGTTTTGCAGTCAGGGTAGTTACCGAGTGTAGTTTGTAACCAAATATAACCTCGGATTTGGAGTCACTCACCTGAGAAACCTACCAGTTCTCCTGATGATGGTTGTAGGGCTTTGTCACTTGGTTTCATTTTTTGGAATGTTGAGTAAAATAGGACGTCTGCGCTGCTCCCTGGATCCAGGAGAATTTTCTTTACTAATGGTTATCCGACTTGTGCGGATATTACCACTGGGTCATCGAGGTTTTGGTCCTTTGCTTTGTAATATGCGGGGAAGAATGAAATTTCTGGTTTGTTTGAGTTGATGGTATAGGCTGAGCTTGACCCCGTGACTGACATCATGGTCGTATAGGATCTCTTTCTCGTCGAGTTGGTACATCCTCCTCCTACAAAATCGCTAGAAATACAATTTATTATGTGACGAGGTGGATTAATATCTTCATCTACCTTTTTTCCTTTGTCACGGGAATTATCATTTGTTTTGGAATGTTAGCCAATGCCTTCCGTATTCGATTTTCATCCTAAGGTATCGATGTATTTGTCTAACAGGCCTTGGCGTGCCAACTTTTTGAGCAGGTCTTTTGCTATCACGCAGTCATCTGTGGTATGTCCTTATTTTGATGAAAGGTGCAGTATTTGGATTTGTCGACGTATCATTGATCCTGGTATGTGCCTGCTTTGTTTGGAGGTTTGATGAGTTTGGAATGTAAGATGTCTTGGATGATGTCTTCCCTTTTTGTGTTAACAGGAGTATAATTGTCGAACTTTGGTGTGAGTTTGAACAATCTTTGGTTTGTTCTACTGCTCGCCTTCTTGTTTCATTTTTTATCCTCTCTGTTCGGAATGGGCCTTTCGGAGTTGTCGGAGTTCTTCAATTTCAATCTGGCTCGTTGCTGTTTCTCGGAATTCGGCAAGGGTCTTGGGTTTTGTTATAACTATGGCCTCCTAGAACTTCCCGGGATAGAGCCCGCTTTTCAAAGTATTGAGGTGAACCTCTGGGTTTAAGTTAGTATTTCTGTCATTGCTTCAACAAACCTTGTCATGTAGTCCTTGAGACTCTCATGTGGTCCTTGTTTTGTGGTGCTTAGGTAGTCGGAGTTGCGCTCATATATTTTGGATGCTGTAAAATTGTTGACGAAAAGATCGGCTAACTCATCAAAGCTGGAAATGGAGCCTTCGGGGAGGTTGGAGAACCAGATCAAGGCAGCTCCATCTAGGAAGGTGGAAAAAGTCCGGCATAAGATTGGATCGGATTCCTTGTTCATGAACATCATCATATAGAACTTGGTGACGTGGATGTTGGGATCTCCCATTCCCTCGTAAGGTTTCAGAGTCATTGGTAGGGTAAAATTCTTAGGCATTTGAAAGCTCATGATCTCCTTTTGGTTCTTTTTGTTATTGCCTTCGAGGGAGTTGGTATGACATGCTTGGCCTCTGACGTGTGTTCGTCGTGGTCGTCTTTATTTCTAGTATTCTTCCGTTTTTCTTCTTTGCTTTGACTGTGTTGTCTCTGTCGTAGCAATTCGGCCATCTTTTGATTCTCCACTCGGAGGGATTCGTTGATAGCCATTAGCTCGGCTGGAGTGGGATTTGAAGGTATGTGGCTGTGTTCGTTTGCCATAGACTGCAACTTGCAAGAAAAAGGAGAAACTATAGCGAGTAATAATAGAGTGTGGGGTTAGATTAATTTCGACCCCACGGTGGGCGCCAAATGTTCCTGTGTGGGCAACTATTTTCAAGGTATGGCTCGTCATTCTGGTGTTCGGACTTACTTTCCTTGGACGAAAGGGGTGATATGTCGTCTTCCCGTAAAAGCGGCGGCAGTGGGTATCTGCAAAGGGATTCCAACGCTCAAATAAGAAAGAGTGTGAGTTATTCAGAAAGAATATGAAATGAATTACGTACTTTGTGACTTAGTGAGTTACTCATATATATTGAATTGTTTTGAGACGGTTATGCGTATCTATTGCTTGTTTCTCGAAGCCGTTTGACTAATATTCCAGAACTTGAGTTTTAGTGGTTCGGTTAGAGATATTTTTAGGGAGGCGGTTTTCGATTCTGAGGTTGTTTAAGTTGTTTTGGACCGACTTTTAAGAAAGAGATCACTACTCAATATAAAAAATAAAACGCAATTATTTACATGCTAGTTAATGTCCATATGATCATATCTAAAAAGAAAGATAGAAATATAGTTTGTCTTAATAGAGAAAAATCCCACATGTTGCAGCAGAAAAGTCAAATAACAAGTGGAAAGGAAATAATAGAGAAACCGAGAACCCGTAACGGCCACTTTCTGTAATGACTATCTATACAACTAATAATGAAACTGAAAATGCGTAAATGATTAAACTCGAACTATTGTCTATGTCTCTTCACTGGTTAGGCCATGTATCTTTCATCACTCTATTCAATTCCATTATTATTATTATTATCAATGTCATGCCATTTTAGGACTCCAAAGCCATTTGGTATAAGCACCACATATATACAACCCCCCCCCCCCCCCAAAAAAAAAAAAACAAAAAAACCTCTAATTGTTCTTTAGCTCACATTAATTTTACCCTAAATTAATATCATAATTATAACTGCATACATAACAGATTTGACACATTTGTGTAACATGTTATTACATATGCATATTAATCACCAAATCAACCATATAATTAACATTTATTTTTCAATCAATTAATTCTATATATATAAGCTAAGATATGATATGGTGAACTAAAGTACTCTTCAATTAAGAGGGGTTGGATAGTTTGAATATGAGGAAGTTCATCATCTCTCACTTTCAGGCTTAGGAACTATTATTTCAGGATGGACCACAAGGGCCGTAATTATTGGGTAACAAATCCTCATATAAGGACTGATAATTTCATGTACGGTACACACTTAATGGTAATACTTACATGCAGCATAACAAATATGGATCTTTTATACAGACATTTGATTGTGTATTGTTACATTAATAAAAATGATAAATTTTTAAATTCATTTAAAAATTTAAATATATAAATTTAATTAGATGACTTATAAAATATTAAAGACTAAAAATATTAGTATAACAAAAACTGACAAATATTAATTCAAATCTAAGAAAAAAAGAAAAATATAATTACGTTAGGTGTATATCAAACTCAATCATAAAAATTAATTATCGGTATAAAATATATATAAAAATATAAACTATATATTAAAAATAAATTAAATTATACATATATTTATATATAAATATATAATAACTAATTTTAATAGTTGATTTTAGTATCTAGTATCACCTACCTAGTGGCGGAGCTTAATTCAGACAAGGGGGGCCATGGCCTGCCCAAACTTTTTATAAAAAACTTAGTAGTACTTTTTCAAAAGATAAAAAATAGATCAATTGACTTAAATATTTTACTATGACTTAAAGTATCTAATAAGTTCAATAAACAACACTCTTTCTATCTTTAAGTTCAAATATAAAAAAATTAGATATTTTTTATTTATTTAATTTAATATTATTTTATATTTTACTATTTATTTAATTTAATTTTTTATATGATAAAAAATAATAGAATATTCAATAAGTATTAATATTATTGTATTTGTATAAATTGATAAAAAAAATTCAATAATATATTATAAATTTTAATATTTGTCTTTTTAACTTCTTCTTTACATATTTTACAGGATATATATTCAAATTTTTATATAAAATAATAATAAAAAATCAAAGAATTGATACATTTTTTAAGAGGAAGACTAATATTTAAGAAGGAGAACATGTAACTTTTACAATATCAACACCTGTAGATAGTTCATCTACTTTAATGAATTACCAAGAAAGTGAGATATAACTTTCAAAAATTCAAAAAGTTACATCTGATGACTTTAACCTTAACTTTTTGGAACGAGGTCTTGAAAGACGGCTTTAAATTTGGTAATATCACCCAAAACAAAGAGATGAAATTAGACGAGTTTATCTTAAATGGAACTATATCAAAAATATTTTAACAATTATTTTCTATTTGTCCCCTCAAAATTTTGTTTCAAGTTCCGCCACTTCACCAACCATTTCTAATAATGAAAACCACATCTATTGATAGGAAAATGCAAGAGGGCTTCGTTCTATCTTTATCTGATCTTCAATTAAGTTGATATTTGTGCACACACATATAACTCCTCACCATATACATCATATTGACAGTATATAAGAAACCACTTCATACATAAATTTTTGCAATTTTCGTATACTTTAATATATGTAGTATACATTTACAAGTGCTTGAAAAAAGGGTTTAATTTAGAGAAAGAGCTGATAATTAAGATGAGCGTTATCCAAACTACCTTACTACCATTCTGAATATATATGTTTAAGAAAGGGTTCATGTGAGCATATAATAAGAAGATGGTTATATTGTATTTATCATTGAATGACGTCTGATGTCACAGTTTAGACTTTTGATCATTCCGGGAAGAGAGTACACCAAACAAACTTTCCGGCTAACTCCCAAACTGCACAATTATTATTCTCTTTTCCACTGAGATCACATATATTATAGTATCATGTTCTCGTTCATGTCCAATCAATAAAAATTAGACCTTAGTAAGAAAAGTTTATAAAATTATTAAATTAATAATAAACAAAAATTTAAATAAGTAGATGTCTAATTTTTATTGATAAAACATGAATAAAAATTTGGAAGTAAAATTGGTAATTTTGCTTTGTTTTGAATAGAATTTTTATTTCGATAAATTAAAAATTAATTTATTATAAATTTAAATTTTATTTAAAAATTTATTGTTGATTAATAAATTATAACATATATAAAACAATATACATATAATATTTACTTAAATAAATTAGCGAGTTAATTATTATTCCAACATAAATAGTTAGTTATACAGGTGACCTCTCATTTCTTTCGTATATTGGATTCTTATGTAATCCAGCCCAACCTTTCATGCACACTCTAGCCTCCAATATGCTCACAAACCCATTTTCCTCTTCACACTCAGTTATATTATATACACGAACATATTAACAATTTAATTTGATGTGAAAAAAGTAATTATATACTTACATTTAACTATACATAAAAATAACTATCTTTTATATTAACTATATAAATAATTATAAAAAAATAAATATAATTATATATATATTTAATTATAAAATATTTTAAACTATTAGTACATCAAAACTAATTATTTAACTTATATTTATTATATGAGTGCAATTTTGACGTGATATAAAATATTTCATAATATCATTTAATTTGATTCATGAGTTTAAATGATGTTTTAAGTAATCCGTTTAAAAGTTTAATTATTTTAAATAATATAACAACAAATTATACATAACAATTAAATTCTTATTATATATAAAGTCCAAGATGACTTGAGTTATACAGATAAAAGAACATAAACATTAATTAATTCATCAAATAATATTATATTTTATAAATTAATAATGGGTCAAACACTTATCTATCTCATATTATTAATAAGCATTTGAAATTAAATCTTTTTTCTCTTTTCTTTTTTCTCTTCTCCAAAAATACTAACAGTCATTAGTTAAGATTAAGATTAAGATACACTAATCATTCTTCACACTCCAACATGATATATATATATACCCTAATTAATGATCACTAATCATGATGGCCATGGCTGCTTAGGGTTCCAAATCCGGGTAGCCCCGGCGGCGGCGGTGGCGGTGGCATGGAAGTGGCGGCAGCAGCAGAAGGAGCGTGAAGCATATTATTAATATTAAGTAGTGGTGCAAAAGGCCAATTAGGTGGTAGTTGATTTGGATTTGATTCGAGGAACCTGATTTGGCGTTTCAAGAACTTAACATATCGAACGGCTTCGTCGAGCATGGAAGCGGTGTCCATTTTGGTGCCACCTGGAACTAACCTCTGAAGGATTCGGATCCTCTCACTGATCCTCTCCCTTCTGTGACGCGCTGCCACGCTCTGAGGGTCGTCGCTTATTCGCACGTTTCGCCTCCTCGGCTTTCGAACGCTAGCCGGGTCGATGTCCACCGGCTGCATAGCGGCGATCCTGTACATCATCTCCTTCATGACTCCTAACTCTTCTTCAGGCTCTTCGTCTTCTTCTTCTTCTTCTTCCTCTTCTTGCACTTGGTTCTCCATTATGTCACTAAAGAAGGTTCTAGAAGTTGAGGATGACGGTGAGGGTATTGCTGGTCTTTGTTGTTGAAGGTTGGGCCAGGACATAAGAGGAATTTGGTTATCATTGAGAGTAGTGAGGTTGTTATGATCCTCTTCTTGTCTTGTTTCCATGTTCTTATTTTCATCATAATCATGATGAGGAAGATCATTATTGTTCCAATTAGTGATATCAATATCTGTGAATGTGCAAATAGTGTTGCGGTGGTTTGTTTCCATGACAGGCCCCGAAAATATATGCGAGAATATATTATATGGTGTATGTATTCTATATATACATATATGTATGTTGTATATGATGATCAATATATATATATATATACCTAGTTTGTGGGTTTTTTTTTTTAATTTTTAATTTTGAATATTGAGTGGGCTAAATGGCTAATACAAGTGTAAGAGAAAATAAGGGAAGAAGGGAGGTGAATGACAGAAACTGGGCTCTCGTGTGCCCGAAACATCACTAATATCATTTTCACCATTAAAAAAGTGCGTACTCCTCATATTCCTGTGTGTGGTGAAGTTTGGAAATTTCTTACTTTTTTTTTCATGTCTTGAATTTTAGAAATATTTTCTTTGCTTGTGAAAAAAAAAAAAAAAAACTCATTTTCACCATTAAACTTCAATTGTATAAGTATAAACGGTTACCCTATTATTATTGGAAAACGATAATGCAACTTGTAAAGTAATAATGACACTCTCTCTTAATTATATCATTTTATATTTTTCTAAAATTATCCATAAATTTTATAAATACGACAAAATAGTATTAAAAAATATTAATATGACAAATAAAGATTGAAAAGTATTTTTTTGAAAAAAAAATTATATATATCTTAAACAGTTGGTATCTATATGCTAAGAATGAACCAATTAAGAAAGAAATGGTGGGTATAGTTAGGGAGCTTATTATGCAAGTTGATGAGCTTCAAGTTTTCTCATTCTTTCCTCAACATATTTATGTTTTGCCTCTTATAGATGAAAAGGATTCCATCAATGCGGTTTTACAAGGTTCGAACAGAAACCTTCTCTCTTTTCTTTTTGTGAATCTAACATTACTTTGGGTAATATGAAAAGTTCTGTGGTGGCATTTATTTTGGTGACTAAAGATGGCATAAGTTTGATTTACAAGTAAATATTAACTAAAAATATTATTTATACAAAAAAATTAAATTTAAGACCAAAATAATTTTTTCTCTCTTATAATTTTTTATGATTACTTTTATCAAAATAATTTTTTATAATTATTTTTATAATTATAAAAAATAATTTCAAAAAAATAAAACCAAAATAATATTTGTAATTATATTTATAATTATTATTTTTATTTTTAAAAAATAATTTCTTATAATTATTTTTAAAAAATATTTTTTATAATTATTTTTATTAACATGATTTTTTTATAATTATTTTTATTTTTTATTATTTTTAATCATTTCTAAAATAACATCAAATTAATTTTATTTTTAAAAAATAATTTTTTATTATTATTTTTACTAAAATAATTTTTTTATAATTATTTTTTCTTTTTGTAATTTTGAAAAACTAACACAAAATGATATTCTTTCTCTTATAATTTGTTATGATTATTTTTAAACTAATACCAAGAAAAAAAATATCATTTTGATGTTAGGTTTTTAAAATTACAAAAAAAAATAATTATAAAAAAATTATTTTGGTAAAAATAATAATAATAAATAATTAAAAATAAAAATAATTATAAAACTTATTTTAGTAAAAATAATCATAAGAAATTATTTTTTAAAAATAAAAATGATAATAAAATAATTATTATAAATATAATTAAAAAATTATTTTAATGTTATTTAATTTTTAAAAAAAATTTTATAATTATAAAAATAATTATAAAAAATTATTTTAATAAAAATAATCATAAGAAATTATAAGAGAAAGAGAATCATGTTGGTCAATGGTCATAGATTTATTATAATGTGCCATGTGTCAGTATTTTACTTGTAGGTCAAACTTATGTCATTCTTAGCCACCAAAATCAATACCACCAAAGAACTTCCCTATATATATAAAAGACTAGAGAATCATTAAAATTTATTATATTTAGTTATCAATTAATATTAATATTTAAAAGTATAGATTAAAAATATATTATTATATTATTAAATTAAAAAATTAAATTAATAAAAATAATAAATTTTAATAATTTTTAATATATATATATATATATATATATATACCACCACCTCCATCTCCTCCTCCTCCTTCTTTTTTTATTTGAATTTTTCGATTTTCTCCTTTCTTTTTCTCTTCTCTTTCATCATCATCATCATCATCGTTATTGTTATCATCGTCGTCTTCTTTTTATACGCATAACAGTTCAAATTCGGAATACACCAAAATTACTTAATGATGATGACACACAAACAAACTCAGTTCAAAATAAGCACAGATTAAATACATCTTCTTTAAATATAGAATGCACCGAAATTACTTAATGATGACAACACACAAGCAAACTCAGTTCAAAACAAACATACAAACTAAATTCAATCATCTACAAAAATATATGCATGTAAATTTTAAATCTAGAAAAGTCATCAATATGGATTAAATGACACCACAAACACATAAATTAGATTCAATCATCCACAAAAAATACATTAATATAAATTTTAAATTTAGAAAAGTCACCAATATGACTTAAATGAAACTAGAAATACTACAATTATCTTGCACGAACTAATTACATAAAATCCAAGTCAATAAGGCTAAGTGCACCTTATTTAAATTCAGAATGCACTGAAATTTCTTAATAATGACGACACAAACAAATTCAGTTCAAAACAAGTACAGATCAAGTATACTTTGTTTAAATCTAAAATGCATCGAAATTACTTAATAGTGATGACACATAAATAAACTCAATTCACAACAAATACACAAATAAGAGTTATTCAATCACAAAAGCATATGCATACAATTTAAATTCAGCTAATAAAATTCTAGGCATAACTCAAAATTCCTCATCTTTTTTCTTCTTTTTTTTATCAGTATCATCTTTTTTTCTTTTTTTTTTATTTATCTTCTTTTTCTTCTTTTACCTTCTCATGATTCTTTTGGTTTTACTCTTTTAACAAGAATAAAAATAAACAAAAATCAAACAAAAATATATATATATATTATGCTGCAAAATCACTAAAAATGGGAGGAGGAGGAAACAACAAAACATAACAACAACAGCAATAAAAAAAGACGTTGAAAAAGAAACATACGAAAAAAAAGGAACACGAATAAAAAAAATGAGGAACACAAGAATATTCATGTAATTATTAGAGTATATATTTACGCTCTTATTAATAATAAAATTAATTTTTGTTGGGTTCGAATCAACTTAATTAAATTTAATTGTAAAAAAAAATAAATGTGTAGTACAACAATACATTAATATGTTCAGGTAAAGTGAATTTTGATTTAAACTCAAGTTATTAAAAAGCAGTAATTACAATTGATATTTACCTGTATCCTAAATTAAATATTTTACTGCTTGTCTGATAAGCATATCTAGAAGAGGATATAATTGTGTTATAAAAGTATATATATATATAAAAGGTAAAAATTCAAGTGAAGTTGATTTCACGTAAAGTTGATATTTGAGTGTCGTTAGATGAAAATTTAGTCAAATCAGTCAAATCATTTAATGGCTCTCAATTATCAAGTTCACATAAAGTCGACTGCACTTGAATTTCCACCGTATAAAATCACACCAATAAAAAAGATCATAGTCACATTCAATATTTTCTCTCTCTAATATGCTCTTTTCGTGCACTAAATTTCTAGAACCGCTCCTCTATCCTCATCACCATCTATTCACAAATTATTTAGTGTTTTTTAACAAAATAAATGTGATATTTTATTTTCTTTTATTTTACTATTTGTAAGAGAAAAACTTAAGATTAGTTTAAAAGAAGACAATATATATATATATATATTAAAAAACAAAAAAAATTAAAATTTATATTATTTAATATTTATTAATTTTAATAATAATTAATAAATTTTATATCTATTTTTAGTTTTTTTTTCATCAAAATTTTTTAACCAAAAAATAGAGACACAGATAAAGAGTACATTACTTTTTTTAACATCATGAAAATACCTCTCTATATAAATGCATAATTTGATCATTATCATGCGAAGTTTTGCTTTAGTTCATTTTGAGATAACAATTAGGCTTAACAATTAATAGTATATATACGTACTATTAATTATTGTAAAAAAAAAATAATGAATGTGTAGTACAACTAAATATTAATATCTTCAGATAAAGTGAATTTTAGTTTAAATTCAAGTTATTAAAAGCAGTAATTACAATTGATTTTTAATTGCATCCTAAATTAAATATTTATTATTTGTCTAATTAGCATATTTAGAAGAGGATATAGTTATGGTATAAAGACATATATATATATATATATATATATATATATATATATATATATATATAATCACATCGATAGAAAAAATCATAATCACATTTAATATTTTTTTTTCTTCAATCTACTATTTTCGTACACTAAATTTTTAGGGTGGGTTCTTTATTCTCATCACCATTTATTCACAAATTATTTAGTGCTTTTTATCAAGAGAAATATGATATTTTATTTTCTCTTATTTTATTATTTGTAAGAAAAAAACTTAAAGCCAATTTGAAAAAAAAAAACAAATATATATATATATATATTAAAAAGACAAAAAAATTTTAAAATTTATCTTATTTAATATTTATTAATTTTAATAATAATTAATAACTATTAAATAAAATAAATTCTATATTTATTTTTGGTTAATTTATTTTGTCATCAAACATTTTTAATTAAAAAAAAAAGACACAGATAAAGAATACATTACCTTTTTAACAATATAAAAATACCTTTCTATGTAAATGCATAATTTGATCATTATCATGCCAACTTACCAAGCTTTACTTAATTCATTTTGAGATAACAAATATATATATATATATATATATATATATATATATATATATATATATATATATATATACTATTAATTGTCAAGAAAATTTAAATGTGTAGTACAACTATATATTAGTATTTTTAGGTAGAGGGAATTTTAATTTAAATTTAATTTATTAAAAACAGTAATTACAATTGATATTTAATTGTGTATCCTAAATTAAATACTGTACTGTTTGTCTAATTAGCATATCTAATAGAAGAGGATATAGTTATGTTATAAAGACATATCTAATAGGAGATTATAATCACACTCAATATTTTCTCTTTTCAATCTGTTTTTTTTTGCACTAAATTTCTAGGGCCGCTTCTCTATTCTCATCACCATTTATTTACAAATTATTTGGTTTTTTTAACAAGAAAAATGTGATATTTTATTTTCTCTTAAGAGTGAAATTTAAGCCCAATTTAAAAAGAGACAAATATATATATATATATATATTAAAAAAATATTTTAAAATTTATCTTATTTAATATTTATTAATTTTAATAATAATTAATAAATATTAAATAAAAGAAATTTTATATCTATTTTTAATTTTTTTTGTCATCAAATATTTTTAAACAAAAAAAAAAAGACACAGATAAAAAGTACATTACCTTCTTAACATATTAAAAATACCTCTCTGTATAAATGCATAATTTGATCATTATCATGCGAAGCTTTACCTTAATTCATTTTGAAATAACAATTAGACCTAACAATTAAGAGTATATATATACTATTAATTATTGTAAAAAAAATTTGATTATATAGTACAACTAAATATTAATATCTTTGGATAAAGTGAATTTTGATTTAAATTTAAGTTATTAAAGGCAGTAATTACAATTGATATTTAATTGTATTCTAAATTAAATTTTTTACTGTTTGTCTGATTAGCATATTTAGAAGAGGATATAGTTGTGTTATATATATATATATATATATATATATAATCACACCGATAGAGAAGATTATAGTCACATTTAATATTTTCTCTCTTCAATCTGCTCTTTTTGTGCACTAAATTTTTAGAACCGCTTCTCTATCCTTGTTACTATTTATTTATTTAGTATTTTTTAACAAGAAAAATGTGATATTTTATTTCTTCTTATTTTATCATTTGTAAGAGAAAAACTTAAAACCATTTAAAAAGAGATAAAAGTATATATATATATATATATATATATATATATATATATATATTAAAAAGACAAAAATTTAAAATTTATCTTATTTAACATTTATTAATTTTAATAATAATTATTAAATATTAAATAAAAAAATTTTATATCTATTTTTATTTTATTTTTTTTGTCATTAAACATTTTTAACCAAAAACAAAAGACACCGATTAAAAGTACATTACCTTTTTAACATGATGAAAATACCTCTCTATATAAATGCATAATTTGATCATTATCATGCGAAGCTTTGCCTTAATTCATTTTGAGATAACAATTAGACCTAACAATTAAGAGTATATATTTACTATTAATTATTGTCAAAAAAATTTGATTGTATAGTACAACTATATATTAATATCTTTAGGTAAAGTGAATTTTGATTTAAATTCAAGTTATTAAAAACAGTAATTACAATTAATATTTAACTATATCCTACTTTACTATTTGTCTGATTAGCATATCTAGAAGAGGATATAGTTGTTTTATAAAGGCTGAAAGAATTATAGTCACATTTGATATTTTCTGTCTCCAATCTGCTCTTTAATATTTTCATATTTTCTGTCTCCAATCTGCTCTTCTCGTGCACTAAATTTCTCGTGCACTAAATTTCTAGGACCATATATATATATATAAAATCACACCAATAAAAAAGATTATAGTCACATTTAATATTTTATGTCTCCAATCTACTCTTCTCGTGCACTAAATTTCTAGAACCGCTTCTCTATCCTCATCACCATTTATTCACAAACTATTTAGTGCTTCTTAACAAGAAAAATGTGATGTTTTATTTCCTCTTATTTTACCATTTGCAAGAGAAAAATTTAAGGCCAATTTAAAAAAAGGACAAAAAAATATATTAGAAAGATAAAAAAAGTTTAAATTTTATCTTATTTAATATTTATTAATTTTAATAATAATTAATAAATATTAAATAAAAAAAATTTTATATCTATTTTCGGTTAATTTTTTTATCATAAGACATTTTTAACCCAAAAAAAAGAGACAGATAAAGAGTACATTATCTTTTTAACATAATGAAAATACCTCTCTATATATAAATGCATAATTTGATCATTATCATGTGAAACTTTGCTTTAATTCATTTTGAGACAACAATTATATATATATATATATATATATATATATATATATATATATATATATATATATATATTACACACTTAATTATCCTACCTGCTAGCTCTAAAGTATAGTTTAGGGGAAAAATATAGATCCTATGTTAATTAAACTATAACTTCAATTTCCTCGTGTATAGAGTTGGTTCACAAAAGATGAGATATATACTGAACAAATTAAACTTGGCGCAAAAATATTATGTTACATCAGCCTCATCAGAGAGTGGAGCATGTGTGTGTGATAGATGTGATGATTTGTTTTCCTTTTGTTTTCTTAATTTTACAGAATTCTCAAGTACCCGACACTGTATGTGTGTATGCTATAATTCTAAGTAGTATTCTAAGCTCTTGCGCATGCACAAAGCAATCATTCAATGCTTGCTACCAAGCTAGCTAGGGTTTCCATATCCTTCATCTCTTGCCTTTTTTCTTTCCAAACCGCTTAAACCAACATTCAGCTTCACCATTCTTTGAGCAATTAATGTTTACCACAGACACTATTATCCAATATATAGTATAAAAAAAAAACATCAAAATTTATTGTTTTTGAAATCATTAATATTTAAAAATATAGGATAAAGTATATTGTTAAATTATTAAACTAAAAGAACTAAATTAAAGAAATTGAGTTAATACTTAATAGTTATTTAATATTTTTTTTAAAAAATATATACATTAATGCAACAGTTTTGCAGGTTATGTTAATTAATGACAAAAATATTGATTAATATATTCAATAGTCAGTTATTGTTAATGAGTGTGTCTACGGCTAGGAATAGGATAAGTAAAATTTAGCTAAATAAATTTCTCATGTGATGATAAGGTGAAAATAAAGGCCGGTAGGTTAGGTTTGACCCGCCTATATAACGCTTTTTTTTGGTTTCATATAACATGCAACTTAATTTGTCCTAAAATAATGGGTCTATTATATATCCTTCCTACTTTTGTTTTTGTTTATAGTTTTAGTTTAACTTGAGTGTAATCCTTTAGCTAGGAATCGTAGCTATCAACTGCCTAGGTAATTTCTATTTTCTACCATAACACAATTCCCACCCTTCAATGTTATGCTACCTTTACTTGCACAATATGTTCCCGGATATCGAAAGTTCTCTTCATATTACAAAAATTATAAAAAGATAAATCTGTTTATAATATATAAAATGTGGAATCAAAATTTTGCTACAATGAATTAATGATATCTAAGTTATTTATAATTTGTTCAAATAAGCATTATTAAACAATTATGTAGCAACATAGAGAATAGTATCTATATAACTATATGTTTACGACTTTCTTAAAATTTTTATTATTACGATTCATTAGCTTTAGATACTAAAAAAATTCTAAGTATTATATTTTATTGTAATGGAGAAACTCATAACAAGAGTCTTCTTTGTATGTATTCAGATATTCCAAATTATAAAACATATTTCAAGCATTAAGACTTTTTTAAACTAAGCAACAAAAAAATTTAAATTAACCTCATTAATTAATAATTACTTGAATCATTTCTTATGTTTTTTATTCTTTTTACTTTCTTCACTTAATAATTATATTAATAAAAATCCCAAAGAACTAAATATAATTAATACAAATGATATTTCAATTTTAATTAAAAAGGAATAGTATACGTGGCTCTTAAATAAGTGTAATTTTAACGAATTAAATATAATAAAAATGATATTTCAATTTTAATCACATACTTATTTCTTTAATGATTTTCAAGTGGTTAGGATTAGGGGTATTCATGCGTCGGATGAACTAGGTTTGTTCTGATTCGGATCCGGTCCTAAATATATATTGGGTCTATTTTTTTAGATCTTAACCTGATCCTAAACCCGATGAAACTTAAAGATTTTCGGACCACAACTATACCGGATCTAAATCGGATAAAAATCGGGTCTTTAAAGATTTAACAATAATTTATAAAGAAACTTATTTATGGATGCACTTATTTATAAAGAAGAAACTTATTACAGAAAAATTGATATCCATATTTGAACTTAAATTTGTCCATAAATTTTAATTTAATGCTTCTTTGATCTATTTTCTAATTTAATAAGTGTGATTAAAAATAAAATAATAAGTTTATAATTAATATAACATAATATTAAAATTAATTTAAAACATATATACTTTTTTTAGTTCTCTTAAGGTGCACATGGGTCGAGTGAAGCCGGGTTCGCCTTGACCCAATAGACTCGATCCAAAATAATGATCAGGTCTATTTTTAAGACTCTTACCCGACTTTAGACCCGATAAAATTACACCAAATTAGTCCTTAAAATATTCGAGGTCGGGTCGGATCTTCGGTTCGGGCCATGTACACCCCTAATTAGGATTTACAGTTTAAACCTTTTTAACTAGCATGTGTCCTAAATTTAAATTTTTAGGATTTAATTTTAAAATTTAAATTTTTAATGTAATTTTTATATATTTATTAAAGTAAAAAATAATTTTAATATATGCTTTTACCGTATATATTAGTTAGATCTAAATTTAATTATTCTTATTAAAATTTTTTATTTTTTTCATATTATCCGAAACTAAATCTAATTAATTTTGAGCTAAGTTTTAAAGTAATTTCTGATATTGACATCGTACATTAAAATTGTCTCTAAAATTTTAATTACATTAATTACGTACATAAAATTGATAAAAATTTATTATGTTAGTCTTTTTGACACATATTTTTAACAAAGTGTAGGCATGGCATGATGATATGGATAGCTAGTAACATGTCACTACATGGTTTGACGACTTTGACCACATGCATGTAATGGTATGATGACGAGTCGATCAGTGACATATGTCATAATAACGTGGATAGTTGTGTCACGTGTCAACTTGTGCCACATATCACAACATTATTCCTCTATGTTTCATCCAAATATGCATCATTATAGATGTACAAAATTAATTCCTGAACTTATATTAAGTGACTCATTTTATTCTTTAAAATTTTATGATATGCACTAAATTAGTCATTTCATCATTTTTTTCTATTTTTTTAAATTTAAAATTGACAATATTTTTTAATGCAGTCATTTCAAATTTATTTTTTATATTTTGTTTAAATACAAGTATTTTTATAAAATATTTAAAATATTTATAAAAAAATACTTGTATTTAAACATAAAAAATAATTTAAATTAATGCTTTAAAAAATAATGAAATTTTTAAATTTAAAAAAAAAGAAAAAAATTGGTGAAAGGACTAATTTGACATATGACATTTAATTTCAAAGGCTAAAGTGAGTGACTTAATACAAAGTCAAAAACTAATTTAGTGCATCTACAATAATGATATAGCGAATGACATGTGGATGAATAATATTGCGACATAGAGCATAAGCTGATACGTGGCCAAATAGTATTGTAATAAGTGATAAAACTGTCTATATCAGTATATCCTGTGTCACTGATCGACCCATGATATCATTACACGTGGTCAAATCCTGAAGTAACATGTGTCACTAACTATTGAGGTTAGTATGCCGTTAATGAAAAATAAATCAAAGAATAACATGATACACTTTTATCAATTTTAGAGATATAATTCATACCATTAAAATCTTATTAAAAACGATTTTGGTGTATTATGTCAAATCTCAAATACCACCATAGAACTTAACTCAGTTAACCTTAATAGAAAGTCCCTTTAGAAAATTAATTAGCAAAACCTTAAAAAAAAAAAAAAAAAAGTAAACAACTATTTCTGCTCAGATCAACACAACCGGTTAGAAACAAAAGCAGAAGACTTACTTTATGTATGTATGTGGACAAAAAAGGTACAATTGTCCGTATAGCAATGTTTTGAGAAGAGTTAGCATCATGTGTGGAAGAAAAATCTCCAGGAAAAGGATTAGGTTAGATATGACAAGGACCCATGCATTAACTTTGCCACCACAACCATACTAAATAGAGTTAAAGTGTGTCATGGAATTCAACTCCACCTCTTCAAAAATGGTATCCTCAGAATCTGGACTATAGTAATTTGCTTAGAATAATGATTTTTCAAACTTCCATTTTGGATAAAGGGAGGGAAAAGGGTGCTATTCTTGTTGGGTCCTAGAATGGTCTTCTTTGGAATTGTAGATGACTAGATGTCATAACCACATATTTCCTATTCCCAGGATTTCAATTGGGATTCATTGTTTTAGTTTAGTTCAGTTGCAATTCAAAGTTAAGAAAAGAAAAAGGAGTGCACGAAACATGCATATAATTGAATGATTAGTTCATATGATATTCAAAGCTACGAAAACGGATCAAGTCAAGTAAAACATATTATTGAACTAGATAGTGTTTGAAAGCTGTCATTACAGAGATAGATATTAAAGTGTATATTTCATCATTTAGATAGTAGTGTTTAAAAGTTGTCACTAAGATAGATGTTCATAGAATGGATTGGATCGAATTTAGTCAAAATTTCAATTTGATTTATGTAAAAAAAAAAAATTTGAATTAGATTCAATATGGTAATATGAGACACTTTTTTTTTTAAAAAAAATCTATTTTCTAGCTTTTTCGCATAAAAATACTATTTTATTTCATTTTTTTTAGTTTATTTTACTTTAAAAAAATTAATATTACTCTTTTAAGTAATAAAAATAATATAATTAACCAACAATAAAAAAAAAGAAATAAAATAACCAAACAAATAATATAATAATTTTTTTTTAATTTTTGTTGGACCTATCGGATTTGCGGATGCAATATACTAGCGTTTGATATTGATACTATGTATTACGGATCAAATATCTATTATCTATTATGAATAAATTACCATTTGTATCCATAAAAGATATCGATGCTGATAAATGTATCCATATAAAAATAAAACGATAATTATAATCACGGAAGATGGCTTCCGTGTGCCAAGAGTACCCGAATATATCTTGGCACAAGGAAGCCATCTTCCGTTGGTACAATTGTCGTTTTATTCTTATATAGATACATTTGTCAGCGTTTGTATCTTTCATGCATACAAATGGTAATTTATTCTATCTATTATCTATTACTAATTTTACAATCAAAATGTGCTACATATCACTCTCTCATTATAATTGAAATCAAATCTTTTTCTCCAAAATTAAAGAGTTCTCTCATCCTCTCTCTTCTTTTCTCTATCTCTCTCATTCATTCACACACTTTATCTCTCTTATATATCATTATCAATGACTAATTACAAATTCGACAATCAAAATGTACAACATGACATTCTCTAATTGTATTCAAATTAAATTAAAATTAAAATTAAAATATAGCTATATTATACATTATATCACTACAAAATTTGTATTTGTTTGTGGTAGTTTTTTAATGGGAGTTACTAAAAACCTCCATAATATATTTTAGAGAAAAGGACAAATTAGTCCCTGACCTTTTAACCCGCGGACATTTTCGTCCCTGACCATTGAAAAATACTTTTAAGTCCCTGACGTCCCTAAAAATTAGACGGATCAGTCCCTCCGTCCATAAGCCGCCGTCAGACCCAACGGAAAAGGCTGACCTAGCTCCCCCTCTGCTTATGTGGCTTAACAGCGTTCCCACATGGCATGTTAGTGGGATGGAGCTTTTGAAAAAGGGACACATAAGTCCCTCTCACTCAAAACGACGTCGTTTTGTGTGCTGCCCCTTATATACACTCTCATCCCTTTCGTTATGTACAATGCCTATTACACCCACAGAACTTTTACAGAATTACATTAAACCCTAAAGAAGACCAAAGATCAAATGCAGTTATACTCTGTTTCTCCCTCCAAAAAAAACCACCATCCAGACTGAGAAGGTTTCGGTGTGCATTCGCTGTCGAAGAGGGAGAACCATATAGTGTTGTCTGATTTGCCGTCTTCGTCACCGAAGGTAAGAATCAGTTGCATTGCTTAGTGAGTCGATTGTGTAGTTCAATAGTTATGAAAGTATGAACTGTTGTACATGCATGGTGATAGTAATGGTAAAAATTGTATGTATGTTGTAACCGTGAAATTGATTCCATGTTAGGGCAAAGGAAAGTTATTGGTTGATTTCTGTTTCTATTTTTTGAAGGAGATTGATGTTTGAGTGTAGAGTTGGTTATCATTGATTTCTATTTTTTTTTTAAATGGTAGATGTGTTTATGGTGCCAGTTTTCCACCATGGAGGTAGTTTTGTCAGAAACAGTAATGATTCCCTTGTTTATCAAAATGGAAAGGTAGAGAAATTTCCCGAAATTGACCTAGATTTTGTGAATTTTGGAAACTTGATCACACTTTTTAAAAGCTTGGGGTACCAGTCGTACAAGGCAGTTTATTGGTATGATCCAATGAGTGATGACGTTGAGTCAGGGCTGCACAGTTTGACAGGGAATGCAGGGATTAATGCCATGCGAGAGAACAAAATAAAGAATACAAAGACGGATGAGTTTTACCTGTACTTTGACCACCCTGTTGATGAGCCTGAGATTGTGGAGGATAGTGGAAACAAAGGCAATAGTCCTGTGTTAGAAGATATTCAGAGTTCATCTTCAGATGATGGGTACGAGAGTACGGAGGATGAGCCCTACAAACCTCCACCACCCGGATATGAAAGTGACAGTGATGATGGTGATAATAGTGCTGAGGACAGAGCAGGCAAGAGGAAGAGAGTTAGTAAGGGAAAGGAAAAAATTGTGACTCCAACTAAGCCATCTGCAAAGAAGCCAGCTGCAAAAAAGATAGGTGTGAATAGAAATAGGAGAAGTTGGCAAAAGAAGGGACAAAGTAGTGGAATGGGGGCATCTGAGGTGAATAGAAGGCAACAGGCCAGGTCTGAGCCCAATGAGCAGCAGGCCAATTCTGGGCCCAATGAGCAACAGCCCAATAGAGATCCAACTGTGAGGTTCTATGTTAGTGCAGTCCAAGATGATGATGATGACCCCATATATGACTACCATTATGAGGGTTTACACACTCCTATATCATCAGATGATGAGTCCAGCAAGCACACATTTCCTGAATTTGATGATGATTATGCTTTTGGAGAGAGCCGGTTTGAGTTAGGGACTAAGTTTGCAATGATAGAGAGATTTAAAGAAGTTGTGAAAGACTCTTTCATTGCTGAAGGTAGAGAGCTTAGGTGGATTAAGAATGACAGGGAGAGAGTTAGGGTGGGATGCATGAATGATGAGTGCCCGTAGTTAGTTCATTTGTCATACAACAAATCACTGCAATGTTATCAGGTGAAGACTTACAAAAACGATCACACATGTGCAAGGGACCTAGGGAGTAACACTACAAGAATATGGCCGATTAGCTACCACAAAAAGAGTCGTAAAATCGTCGCTAATCCGACGCTGATCAACATTGGATTAGTAAGAAGGTGGAGAAGAGAATGAGTACACAGCCTCACATGAGAACAAATGAAGCTGTTGACTTTCTGAGAGAGGAGTTCTCACTCACTGCACATCCCAAAATGGTCTATAGAGCAGTTAAGGAGGCAAGGAAAAAGATAATGGGCAATGAGAGGGAGCAGTACAATAATGTGAGGGATTATTTATTTGAAATTCTAAGAAGCAACCCTGGGTCCAGGGCAGAGCTGTGTATAACTCCAATTCCTCAATCCCCTCCTGTGTTTGATAAGCTCTATATAGGGTTAGAGGCATGCAAGCAGGGGTTCAAGAGTGGATGTAGGCCTCTAATCCACCTTGATGGTTGCTTCCTAAAAACATACTATGGTGGACAACTCCTAACTGCAGTGGCCCAAGATGCGAATAATCAATTTTATGTTGTTGCTTATGGAGTTGCAAGGTCTGAAACTAAGGAGTCTTGGAAGTAGTTTCTTACTCTACTTCAGGAGGATCTGGGGGATATACAAACTCATGGTTAGAATTTTATGTCCGACCAACAGAAGATAACATTCATAACTCTTTATATACTTGATACTGGTTGAATTATTTCATTCTGAATTCTGCATCAGTTGGATAGTTATTCACTGTTATGCCTAGTTTAATAATGCATTTGTTCAGAAATTACTGGTTATGTTTAATGGTGAAATTTTTGTGTACTGTGTTAGGGATTGCTACCTGCTTTGAAAGAAGTGATGCCAAATGCACATCACCGAAACCGTGTGATGCACATTTGGAAAAACTTCATAAACCGATTTAAGAATTTGTATATTTGGGAGGTGGTTTGGGATTGTGGCAGGTGCACCACCATACCCGAATTCAAAGAACAGATGGAGAAGCTCAAAGGCATTAATCAGGGGGCATGGGAATATCTTTCCAAGTTTGAGCTAGCTACTTGGGTGAAGGCATATTTCTCCTACGGGCCAAAAGTGGACAACCTCACGAATAACATGTGTGAGGTGTTCAATTCAAAGATAGTCAACTATAGAAGTAAGTCTATCCTCACAATGTGTGAAGAAATTAGGTGCTATATGATGCGGAGGATGGTTAAGCATAAAGAGCTACTTAGTGATTATACTGGAAAGCTCGCACCAGTTCAGCAGAAGAGGATGGAGCGTCTAATAAGGCCTAGCAATAAATGGTGCGCAGAGTGGACAGGTGATGATGCACGTAAGCGTTTCGAAGTTAGTCGTAAAGCTGCAAAGGTGGACGTGGATCTTATCAGGCAGACCTGCTCCTGCAACAAATGGCAGCTGACTGGTTAGTTTTAATATATTGTTTTCTATATTTTAAGTTGCTGGCTAAATGGTGTTTTATTAATGTTTCATTCTGTTCTGGTTCATGATGTTGTTTTCTGTGTTAGACATGCCATGTATCCATGCCATAGCAGCAATAAGGAAGAGGCATGATCATCCAGAGGATTATGTGCATCCATGGTTATGCATGAAGTCAATACACAAGACATATGCTCATTGTATTCAGCCTGTGCCAAGTGAGGAGTTCTGGACAAGGACTGAGTATTTAAGGCCGGATCCTCCTATCATAAAAAGACCAATTGGAAGGCCAAAAGTGCACAATAGACAGAAGGATCCAGCTGAGCCAATGATGCAACAAGGAGAAAAGTTGAAGAGGTCATTCAAAGTCACTTGTAGTAAGTGTGGTTCAACGGGACATAACTACAAGACATGCAAAGGCGCTCCATCTGACCCCAATTGGAAACCTAAGACAAAGAAGCCCAAGAAAGGTTTCACATCTCAGTCATTGGCAGTCATCCCACTGTCACAGTCAGCTCCAACTAATACTGTAAGTAATTTGCTGAAGGAGTAATCTGTTTGATTTCTTAACTGGTTAGGAATTTATGTGTCTTATTGAATGTTTATTTAGTGTCTATTTCCTGTTTGGTCAGGATGCTCCATCTGGTTCAGGATCATAACATACCTAGTCAGCAATCCACACCTGCTGTAAGTTACTAATTGTTCAACGTGTATCATTAATTAATTAGTGACTAATTTGTCTAATCTTTATTACTAATTACAATGCTTCTCAACCCAGGTCTCAACACAGGTCTCAAGTGGTGTCACCCCAGGTCCTTCCAACCCTGTGGCAGCAATACCAATAGCACCTCAAGTCAGGCCAGGACCAATAACCAGAAGGACACTGTTTCGACCTCCACTCCAAGTTCCATCTATAGTGGCCCAAAAAACTCAAGCAACTCCATCGAAGATGAGGCCCAAGCAGAAGATATTCAGGCCACCAGCTCTACTATGCCCCAGTCCACTACCCCCTCAAAGTCAACCAAATCCCATAGGCCCACAACCACCTCTAGTCATCCCAGGACCAAGTGGCAAGTGCAGCAGCTACCCAGGAGACATTAGTAGCATCAAGCATGGCCACAACCAAAATATTCAAATTCATCCCTAATCCACCTTCCATCGTTCCAAAGAAGTGAAGAACTGTGTAACTTTGGGCATTCCACTATGCCTTGTATTAGCTTTTAGTTATGTTGATTTTGCAGTTTGGCTTATACCTATTTCTGCACAGTTTGGCTTATGCCTTGTATTTTGTGTTTGAGGCTTACTTTTGACATCTTAAGCTTCTTCAAACTATCCAGTTTAGGAGACTTGTTCATTTTGGGAAGATTTAGGAAACTATGGCTATGAAAAACTTGTTTAGCAATATAACATCAACTTTCTAAATTATGTATGCAACTACTAAGTCTCATTTTTCAATGTTTCCATCTTTATTTAGATATTCAAAACATAAGTTCAACATACAGATATTATAACTAGAGTTCCATTTAGATTACAAGATCCATAACTTGCCAAAATGGCATGTTTCAATACACAAGAAAAACCTAGAACATCCCATTCTCTATCATGATTTCTATAATTTATCTCTCAAGCAATAGCTATATAAAAAGCAACAAAAATAGCAAATATAATTACAGAAAAACACAAGGCTAATGGGTTTTTCTTCTTCTCCAAAACAATAATCTTCTCTTCCAAAACAACCATTCTATGATCCAATTCATCTTCCTCTTCCTCTTTCTCTTCTACAAGTTCAACATGTTTCTCAACCAAATGTCTGCTGTCAAAGATGCAACAATTGCTTCCTATTCTGGCAAGATGCTTATCGACCCAAAAAAAATTGCAATGAGGTTCCTTTCCTTGTCAAAATCACCAAAATCATCTACTGTCTGCATCCATCTCAGATCAAACCAAAGCCAGAATTTTTTAACTTACCTTATAGAATGGACAACCCAAGAAGATTATGTTAGGGTTGCTAATGGTCCTCGACATATACATTATCGCATAACCTCCACAGAAGTACCTCGGGGCGACGACGTCATTTGGATGGTCAGCATGAACAGCACAAGGAATTGAGCTTGAAACAGAATTTTCTTCTCTTACTCCACTAACGCTTCTTCTTGAGGTTGATGATGCTCCCTTCTTAGCCATTGCTAAAATCTGAACAACTCTTCTCCTCACTACCAGCCACCACCATAAACGAACGACCTAAATGAATTTTAGGATTAGGGCAGCACATAAAACGACGTCGTTTTGAGTGAGAGGGACTTATGTGTCCATTTTTCAAAAGCTCCATCTGACTAACGTGCCATGTGGGAATGCTGTTAAGCCACGTAAGCAGAGGGGAAGCCAGGTCAGCCTTTTCCGTCGGGTCTAATGGTGGCTTATGGACGGAGGGACTGATCCGTCTAATTTTTAGGAACGTCAGGGACTTAAAAGTATTTTTCAATTGTCAGGGACGAAAATGTCCACGGGTTAAAAGGTCAGGGACTAATTTGTCCTTTTCTCTATATTTTATTTGTGATAAATTATAAAACCCCCTAAATAATTAACAAAAACTCTCAATATTATAATACTCCTAATTTAATTAATTATAAAATAATCCAACCTAAACAAATATTCACTTAGCTCATATAAAAAAATTCAAAACAGGGCTTGAGAGAGAGAAAACGAAGGAGAGTGAGATTGAAACCTTAGAATCCACCGCCACCGCCACCGCCATCATCTCTGCCATTGTTGTCGTTATTGTCTCCTTCGTCGACACGTCACCACTGGAGTTATGAATGAAGGACAAGGTGATCGTGGAGCCTCTCCTCTGCTTCTGCATCGTCTTCCACGGCGGGTTCTTTCGCTGGTTCTGCTTTTGCTCCGGTGGCTTGAAGCACTCAGAGCGCAGTTTCGGCGCGGACGCGGTGGCACTGGCAGAGTAGATTTGGAAGGCGAGCGAGCGGGAGTCTCTGGAAGCTTCGATTGAAGCTACTTTTGAAGGTATCAGATCTCTTGGAACTAATTCTCATGTCGTTCCAAGTCATTGCGGTGAGAATTTCTTCCTAATTTGTTCTTGTTTAGTTCGGGACTTAAATTTTCTCACTCACTTCCATTCAGAATTTGTTCAGACAATCTCCGTGTTTGTGAGAGAGGTGAATTGAATTTGATATCTCTATTAACTCTAATTTGTGTCTAGTTCAGCTTCATACGGATACTTTCTCACTTGCTTCTATCATCTCAATGAATCCAGATTGCTATTTTTGCACCTCTTCTGTGGATTTTGTGAACTGAATTGTAGAGAGTGCAAGAATTGCAATCCTCAACTCAAGCTTCTCATGATTTCTAAAGTGAACGATAACCAAGCAATCATACAACTGATGCCCTCATTGCGGATTCAGAATCAGCATCTGCTACAATTAATGTTAGCAAGAAAGTTTCACGCCAAGACATTGAGCCTGTAAGCAAATCCTACTAGCTTGTTGGGAAGCTAATTTAAAGAAATAAAATAAAATCTTAAAACAAAATTTGTTTACAGATGCAGAATTAGATAGAAAGATGCCTACAAAATTTTTTAAATGATCTTGCTTATATGTTGTATCTGCTTTGGTAATGTTAAATTTGTTATAATAGCCGTTACCAAACTGAGTGAAAGCCGTATTTGCCTTGGATAGTCTTATATACTCCTCCTTTTTTTGACACATGTGTTGCTAGAATTTGGCTGATGCAAAAAAGAAAGGCATTAAGGATGAATTTCAGAAGCTTATCTCCGAGTGGCCCAAGGAAGTTATTAAGTACAGAAAAGGACAGGATCAAAAGGTAAACCATCTCAGTGCTAAGAAATTTGCTTTTCATATTTCTTAGTTTGTGCCCTCTAAGACTAATGTGCTATATTCTCTCATTTTTATTTGATCTACTCGCAGACACTAGCATCATCTTTAAAATCTGATATCGTTGCCATGGTTAGTCAACTAAACATTTCTTCCAATCATACCTTTTTTTCTTATTTCTTGGTGCCAGCATATTGATTAATTTTCTTTGTTTGAATGCAGGTTTCAGCAATAGTCTCTTTTGTCTTTGTATTTGTATTTGTTTGCAATTTCATCTTTAGCTTTCTGCCTTATGTCGACAACTTTGCAAGCATTGGAGGTTTCGTATCAGGGTTACTTTTTGGATCTGTACTTCTACCCAGCAGAAAGCTTGAAGTTTCGTATCAGGTTTCGTATCATGATTATTCTTGGATCTGTACTTCTTGCAATTCAATCTACTATGCATTGATATTTTCTTTAACAGATTTATTTAAGAGAGTTTACATTCTTTTTAGGCATTGAGACTCATAAACAACCATCGAGCTCTTACCATTTGTATCAATCCAAATATATTAAGGATGTTTGATGACAAGTCATCTTAGCCTAGTTTCACTAGCCTTTTTCTTTTGTTTTCAATAGAATTATGCACTTTCTTGAGCTCTAAGCAAGCCAATTGAGTAGATTTTTATGTTTCCTTTGATTTAATCAACCATGTATGAATTCATGCCATTTCATGAGGTTTTATGCTATAACTGTTGTATATTAAGAAAGAATGAATATCTCATGATTTTGAGCATAGCTTTGATGTGTTTGGTTGATTAATGATAGGTGAAGAAAGCTTGGAGAAGGGTTGAAGCAAGAAGGAATAGCTAGGAGTAAAGAGAAGACAATGGAATAAGTGAAATTGAACCAGGAAGCAAGAAGCTGGACCTAAAGTTAGCATCAAACTTTTGCACAAACTTTTGGTTGAAAAGTTAGCCCCAACGTTAGCCCCCTAACTTGGAGGCTAACGTTGGAACTTGAAAACCACCCCCTGGGTACCACAAGTTTGCGCCAACGTTAGCCCCCTAACTTTGAGGCTAACGTTGGCACATGAAATTCTCCCCTGGGCACCAAAAGTTTGCGCCAACGTTAGCCCCCTAACTTTGAGGCTAACGTTGGCATGAGAAACTCCTTCCTGGCCACCTAACGTTTGTGCCAACGTTAGACCCCTAACTTGGAGGCTAACGTTGGCACATGAAAATACAAGGGAGAGGAGCAAAAGTTTGCGCCAACGTTAGACCCCTAACTTGGAGGCTAACGTTGGCGCCATGAGTGCACTAGAAAGGGCCAACGTTGGAGCCAAAGTTAGACCCCTAACTTTGGCACCAACGTTGGTATCAGCAAATTGTGCTAGCTGATATGAAAAGTTGGAGCCAAAGTTAGACCCCTAACTTTGGCTCAAACTTTTACTCCAACTTTTGCAAAACTCCAACCCGGTTCAATTGGTTCACTTTGGTTCTTCTTCAAACTCCAAGAGCAATCAACCAAGGCCTCTTTCAACCCAATTCCACCAAGAGCAAAGGCCCAACTCAAGGCTTGAAGATCATTGGAAGAAAGTGTATAAATAGGATAGAATTCAAGTTATAGAGAGAGCTTTTTCCGGAAGAATTTTTCCTTTGAATTTTCATAGCTTTTGGCATAGAATGATCTTTAATTTCTTTGTTTTCATTGCCTTCAATTTCAATTACACTTGTCTTGGATCTTGGATTGGAGAATTGAAGAAATTCTGTTTCAATCTCAATCTTGGATCTCTCTGTTTCTTTACTGTTAATTGAATTTCATTTCCGGTTAATTGCTCTTCATCTATTCTCTTTGCAATTTACAATTCCCTTGCAATTGTTCTTATTAGATCTAGGAAGGCATTGAGATCTAGACTTAGTTTTCTAGTCTCTGGGTCCTGAGATCCAAATCTCCAATTTACATTCTGTTTCTTGCTTTCCATGTTCATTTACTTTTCTGCTATAAGATCCGATCCAATCCCAATTCCCTTTTACTCTTCTGTTTGATGCAATTTAACTTTTCCTTGTTTAATTTCTGCAAATCCACGTCCCAATCCCCTTTACATTTCAAGCAATTTACATTCCTTGCACTTTAAGATTCCGCAATTTACATTTCTTGCACTCTAAGTTTCTGCCATTTAATTTCTTGTTCTTTAAGTTTCAGCAATTTATTTCTTGTTCTCTTTCCTTCAATGAAATTTAATTCTGCAAGTCACAAAACCATCAACCAAATCTTGATTCGCTTAACTAAATCAACCACTAAACTAAAATTGCTCAATCCTTCAATCCCTGTGGGATCGACCTCACTCCCGTGAGTTTTTATTACTTGATGCGACCCGGTGCACTTGCCGGTTAGATTTGTGTGTTTTGGAAGAAATTCATTTTTCCACCAAAATATCTCATCAAGTTTTTGGCGCCGTTGCCGAGGATTGATTAGATTGACAATGATTAAGTGAGGTGGTGATCTAGATCAAGCACTTTTTTTTTAATTTTGATTAACCCACTATCTGTTTGATTTTTTGCTTAAACTAACTAACACTTCAATCTGGCAGTAAGTTGAAGTGTCACTGGTTTTGTGCATTTCTCATGATCTGCTTGTATGTCAGGTACAAGAAGAACCATACCCAATTTTCATGAACAAGACGAAAGAACTCTCAGGAGGTTAAGAAGAGCTGAAAGAGGGAAAAATATTGTTGGAGAAGAGGAATCAGACGAAGAATTCCAAGAGATGGAGGAACATTTAACCAATCCACCAGGTGGAGAAGACAACAACAATGGCAACCCACCCCAGAGGAGAGTTTTGGCTTCCTATACCTTTGCAAATCCTAGACATTGTGGGAGCAGCATCTTGGCTCCAAATGTCAATGCTAACAATTTTGAACTCAAACCACAACTCATCACCTTGGTTCAGAACAATTGCTCTTTTGGTGGAGGACCACTTGAGGACCCACACCAACATTTATCCACTTTCTTGAGGATATGCAACACTGTCAAAACTAATGGAGTGCCCCCTGACAGTTACAAACTGATGCTATTCCCATTTTCTCTCAGGGACAAGGCCACTCAATGGTTGGAATCTTTTCCAAGGGACAGCATCAACAACTGGGATGATTTGGTAACTAAGTTCCTTGCAAAATTCTATCCACCTCAGAGGATTATAAGGTTAAAGGCTGAGGTACAAACATTTACACAAATGGAGGCCGAACCCATCTATGAGGCATGGGAGAGGTACAAGGCTCTGATCAGGAAATGTCCCCCTGCCATGTTTAATGAGTGGGAGAAGCTTCAAAACTTCTATGAAGGCTTAACACTAAAATCCCAGGAAGCTTTGGATCATTCAGCTGGAGGTTCCTTGCAACTCATGAAAACTGCAGAAGAGGCTCAAGAACTCATTGATATGGTGTCCAACAATCAATATTTCTTTGCTCATCAAAGAGGCCGCCAACCATCACAAAGGAGAGGAGTAATGGAGCTAGAAGGAGTGGATTCAATCCTAGCTCAAAACAAGATGATGCAGCAGCAAATTCAACAACAATTTGAGCAAATGGCCAAGAGGATTGATAGTCTCCAAGTTGCAGCAGTTAACACTAGCCAACCATCAACCACATGGGGACAGAGTGAAGAAACTCAAGAAGAACAACAACAAGAGCAAGTGCAGTATATGCACAACCAAGGACCAAATGAAGTGTATGGTGATACATACAATCCATCCTGGAAGAACCACCCAAACCTCAGATGGGGAGATAATCACACCCAAAACCAACAACCATGGCAGAGGAACTCAAACCAGCACAACCCAAGAAGCAACCAAAACCACAACCAGCAGCAGACTAACCAAAACCCCTACAGAAAACCTCAAAACAACTACCCCAACATCAACCAATACCAATCTAATAACCAACCCACCAACCAAAATGCCTATCATCCACCATCCACATCTCATAACCCACCTCAAGTATCACCTGAAGCCCAAAGAATCACTCAACTGGAGGACATGATAGACAAAATGTTGAAACACCAGGAAATGGTAACCAAGAATCAGGAAGCCTCCCTGAAGAGCCTAGAGAGACAGATGGGGCAACTCTCCAAGCAAGTATCTGTTGAGAGACCTTCAAACTCACTGCCCAGTGACACAATTCCAAATCCCAAGGAGGAATGCAAGGCAATACAATTAAGGAGTGGGAGAACATTGATAAGCAACAATGACACTGCAAGGAAGCAAGCAGAGAACATCAAAGAACCAACGGAGGATGTGATGCCAAACAAAAGCACTAAGAAACTTAAAGAGAAGGACAACCAGCCACATAGCTCAAAGGAAGTAGCTCAGGGACAGCAGCAATTAGGAAAGAGCATCACACCTCCACTGCCTTACCCCCAGAGGTTCAACAAAGAGGTTAGAGACCAGCATTTTCACAAGTTCCTTGAGACCTTCAAGAAGCTGGAAATTAATATTCCATTGGCTGAAGCACTTGAGCAAATGCCTCTATATTCCAAGTTTCTGAAGGATCTTATCAACAAGAAAAGAAGTTGGCTTGAAAGGGAAACCGTATTACTCACCGAGGAATGCAGTGCTGTGATTCAACGGGGTATTCCACCAAAACTTAAGGATCCGGGAAGCTTTGTAGTCTCATGCACTATTGGCAAGATAATTCTCAACAAGGCTCTCTGTGACCTGGGTGCCAGCATCAATTTAATGCCTCTCTCAATGATGAGAAAACTTGCCATAGAAGAGCTTAAACCCACCAGGATGTCACTAGTCATGGCTGACAGATCAATCAAGACACCCAATGGAATTATAGAGAATCTGTTGGTGAAGGTTGGGGAGTTTATTTTCCCAGCAGATTTTGTAATTTTGGACACTGAAGAAGAAGGAAACGACTCAATCATTCTGGGAAGGCCATTTCTACACACAGCAAGGGCCATCATTGATGTAGAAAAAGGAGAAATGACTTTCAGGGTCCATAATGAACAAATGATCATAAATGTGTTCAAATCAATGCAAAACGCTCCTGAGCAAGAGGATTATGTAAGAGTGGATATGATAGACAGTTTGGTGGAAGAAACATTGGAAGAAAATTTTCAAGAGCAAGAAGGAAATCAAGGGGCAACAGAGGAACAAGTGGCTGAGACCTCTACTGAGCAAGACGAAAGGCAAGATAAGAAGGAAGATGTACGAAGACAAGAACTGAAACCTTTACCTACTCATCTCAAATATGCATTCCTTGGCACATCGGAGAACTTCCCAGTAATCATTAATTCATCCCTGACAAAGAAGGAAGAAGGAGAACTTCTTGACGTACTCAAAGCTCACAAAGATGCTTTAGGATGGACCATTGATGACCTGAAGGGAATCAGCCCTGCAGTATGTATGCATAAGATCCTCTTGGAAGATAACTCCAAACCAGTGGTTCAACCGCAAAGAAGGCTAAATCCCACAATGAAGGAAGTTGTCCAGAAGGAAGTAATGAAGTTGTGGAATGCAGGGATAATCTTCCCAATATCTGACAGCCCATGGGTAAGCCCGGTTCAAGTTGTACCAAAGAAGGGAGGAATGACGGTCATCACTAATGAGAAGAATGAGTTGATCCCTACTAGAACAGTGACTGGGTGGAGGATGTGCATAGACTATAGAAGATTGAATGATGCCACCAGGAAGGATCATTTCCCTCTCCCATTCATTGATCAGATGCTGGAAAGGTTAGCCGGCCATACCTATTACTGCTTTTTGGACGGATATTCTGGGTATAATCAAATCGTGGTGGACCCCAAGGACCAAGAGAAAACTGCCTTTACATGTCCATTTGGAGTTTTTGCATATCGGAGGATGCCCTTTGGGCTCTGCAACGCCCCTGCCACATTTCAAAGGTGTATGCTCTCCATTTTCTCTGATATGGTCGAAAAATTTTTAGAAGTTTTCATGGATGACTTCTCTGTTTTTGGTGATAATTTCAATGCTTGCCTAAACCATTTAACCCTTGTCTTGAAACGGTGCCAAGAAACTAATTTGGTTTTAAACTGGGAGAAATGCCATTTCATGGTACCCGAAGGGATTGTTCTTGGCCATAAAGTTTCAAAAAAAGGGATAGAGGTTGATAAGGCAAAGGTTGAGATCATAGAAAAACTTCCTCCACCAATTAATGTAAAATCTGTTAGAAGTTTCTTGGGGCATGCCGGATTTTACAGAAGGTTTATCAAGGACTTTTCAAAAATAGCCAAACCTTTGAGTAATCTGTTAATGATTGATAACCCTTTTGTTTTTGATGGAAACTGCCAGCATGCCTTTGAAACTTTAAAAAATAGACTCACAACAGCACCAATCATCACACCTCCAGATTGGGAATTGCCTTTTGAACTCATGTGTGATGCAAGTGACCTTGCAATTGGTGCTGTACTTGGGCAAAAGAAGGGAAATTTGCATCATGTCATATATTATGCAAGTAAAGTGTTGAATGATGCCCAAAGAAATTACACCACAACAGAAAAAGAATTGCTAGCTGTAATCTATACATTTGATAAGTTTAGATCATATCTAGTAGGATCCAAAGTTGTGGTTTACACTGATCATGCTGCACTTAAGTATTTGATGTCAAAGCAGGATGCTAAACCAAGACTCATCAGGTGGATACTGCTCCTACAAGAATTTGACATAGAGATAAGAGATAGGAAGGGCACTGAAAATCAGATCGCTGATCATCTGTCGAGGTTACCACATGAAACAAGTCAAAAAGCATCCCAACCCATAAATGAAAGCTTCCCAGATGAGTACCTTCTGCAAATCCAGCAAGCACCTTGGTTTGCTGACATAGCAAATTACAAAGTGGGAAGGAAGATACCACAAGAGCTCTCTAAGCAACAAGTGAAGAAGTTGGTCAACGAAGCAAGGAAATTTTCATGGGATGAACCCTTCTTGTTCAAAAGATGCTCTGATGGAGTAATCAGAAGGTGTGTTCCCGAAAGTGAAATTAGGGACATCTTGTGGCATTGTCATGGTTCAGCTTATGGTGGACACTTTGGCCCAGAAAAAACAGCCGCAAAAATACTGCAGAGTGGCTTCTATTGGCCAACTATCTTCAAGGATGCCAGAGAATATGTACACCAATGTAATGAATGCCAGAAAGCAGGAGGATTAACAAAAAGGAATGAGATGCCTCAAAACTTTATCTTAGAATTAGAATTGTTCGATCTATGGGGAATAGATTTCATGGGGCCTTTTCCTCCTTCTTATTCTTTCAGATACATCTTGGTAGCAGTGGAGTATGTCTCAAAGTGGGTGGAAGCCATAGCCACAACCACCTGTGATGCACAGATTGTCCTCCAATTCCTAAAAAAACACATTTTCACTAGGTATGGAGTGCCAAAGGGTCTTATTAGTGATGGTGGTAGTCACTTTTGCAACAAACAAATGGAGAAACTCCTCCACAAGTATGGAGTAATTCACAAAGTAGCCACACCTTACCATCCTCAGACCAACGGCCAAGCTGAACTTGCAAATAGAGAATTAAAGAAGATCCTAGAGAAAACAGTGGGAATCACAAGAAAAGATTGGGCTAGAAAGCTAGAGGATGCATTGTGGGCGTATAGGACAGCTTTTAAAACTCCTATTGGCAAGTCACCCTTTCAGCTATTGTATGGCAAATCCTGCCACCTCCCTGTAGAGCTTGAGCACAGAGCTTTTTGGGCCACTAAACTCCTCAACCTTGATCCCCAAGCTGCAGGAGAAAAAAGGTTGTTACAACTAAATGAGTTGGATGAATTTAGACTAGAAGCTTATGAAAGTGCGAAGATATACAAGGAGAAAGCTAAGAAGTGGCATGACAAGAAGGTCACAAAGAAGGAATTCAAGCCAGGACAGCAAGTGCTCCTGTATAATTCAAGGCTTAAAATCTTCCCTGGCAAACTGAAGTCTAAGTGGACTGGCCCATACTTGGTGACAAAGATTTTTCCCTATGGGAATATTGAACTGCTAGATGAGGCAACGAAGAATCAATTCACAGTAAATGGTCACAGATGCAAAGCTGTACTTGGGAGGACAATGGGTTAAGGAAAAAGAGGTTCAACACCTACAGCCCTCTTAAAAAGAATTGAAAGGTGTCAAGCTAGTGACAATAAAAGAGCGCTTGTTGGGAGGCAACCCAACCTGAGGTAGTTTTTTTTAGTTATTTCAATAAAAAGGTTAAATGATTGGTATGCATTACAAGGAACTAAGTTTGGTGTTTCACACCAAAACAATTTAAGGGAGAATAAAGGATTCTAAGTTTGGTGTTCCACCAAAATCTCACTTAAAAGCACATTCTCACCTTCTGCACAAAGGGGTTACTAGCTCCAAGCAATCTGATAAATCATTTAATCATTGTCTGTTTCTAGTTTTTAGTTTTGTCACCTTTAGCAAAGACTTAGGCTGTCACATATGGTTATGCATAAGAAACATGGCAAGGGACTAAGTTTGGTGTTCACACACCAAAGTAATTTCAAACGCCTACAAGAAAGTCTTGCACACTAACCAGTCATCTAAGGGCTTGAGAAACAAGCAACTTCCATTAACACTGCAGGAATTCAATCACTCTCTTGGGAGGACTACACACCATTAGCTGAGAAAAAAAAAGAAGAAGAAGCCACCAAGAGGTTGTATTATCACTTAACTCCATCAGCATTAAATTACTCTAAATTGGAAATGTGAATATGCCCATCTTAATAGTAACTGTTGGTGTAGTAATCTGTACATAATTTCTGTTTCAATTCAAAATAAGTAAGCTAGTCTATGTGTGTGCTTGTGTGTTTACTTTCACTTAGCAAAAAGCATGCTTTGTCCCCTGCATCTTTCAATTCAATAAAAGAAATGTTTGAATGTGAAGTAAGATGGTCTCTGTTAGATAGAAGTAGAATAAAAGTAAGTGGTGGTATGTGTATGATTGTATAATAGCTCACTTTTAGTGAATAAAGAGCCAGGATATCTCCTCCTAAGTATAGAGTAGCCTACTGTCTATGAATCTCAATTGAATAAAAATCCTTGGTTAGAAAGAAAAACAAAAAGAAAGAAAAAAAAAAGAAGTGGCAGAACAAAAGAAAAACAAAAAAAGAAACAAAGCTGGACACCAATAGCTTGAACCTTAGAATATATGCCTGTGGTGTCTTTGTATTAGGATCTGCTTGGATTATTAAGCTCTTTGGAGTGCATCAACACTTGGTGACTTGGGTTAACTAACCCGGGATCATCAGCTGAAAGTCCACTATCAAGAGCAACTTAACTACAAGGCATTTAGTAACCCAAAGAGGTGCTGGGCATCAATGTTCTAAGAAGGAATGTGAGCCAAGTGTCTATAGTGAATAATGTGTCAAGTATAAAGAAAAGGAAATGAACTTGCTACACATGACACTCAAATAAAGCTTATAAACAAAGTAATAGCCAAGGATAAGGGAATAATGAGAGGTCATAGCAGTGTGTTACTTGAAGCTTGAAGGAGACTTTCTAGGCCTAGAAGTCAATAAGAAGTGAGTATTTGCATATCCACACAAAACCCCATGAACTATCATTAATACTCTGCTAGCATGAACATCCTCTTCCATTTCATCTTTTCTTCTCAATAAATCATTCCTTGCTTGAGGACAAGCAAGTTTTAAGTTTGGTGTTGTGATGACAAGTCATCCTAGCGTAGTTTCACTAGCCTTTTTCTTTTGTTTTCAATAGAATTATGCACTTTTTTGAGCTCTAAGCAAGCCAATTGAGTAGATTTTCATGTTTCCTTTGATTTAATCAACCATGTATGAATTCATGCCATTTCATGAGGTTTTATGCTATAACTGTTGCATATTATGAAAGAATGAATATCTCATGATTTTGAGCATAGCTTTGATGTGTTTGGTTGATTAATGATAGGTGAAGAAATCTTGGAGAAGGGTTGAAGCAAGAAGGAATAGCTAGGAGTAAAGAGAAGACAATGGAATAAGTGAAATTGAACCAGGAAGCAAGAAGCTGGACCTAAAGTTAGCATCAAACTTTTGCACAAACTTTTGGTTGAAAAGTTAGCCCCAACGTTAGCCCCCTAACTTGGAGGCTAACGTTGGAACTTGAAAACCACCCCTTGGGTACCACAAGTTTGCGCCAACGTTAGCCCCCTAACTTTGAGGCTAACGTTGGCACATGAAATTCTCCCCTGGGCACCAAAAGTTTGCGCCAACGTTAGCCCCCTAACTTTGAGGCTAACGTTGGCATGAGAAACTCCTTCCTGGCCACCTAACGTTTGCGCCAACGTTAGACCCCTAACTTGGAGGCTAACGTTGGCACATGAAAATACAAGGGAGAGGAGCAAAAGTTTGCGCCAACGTTAGACCCCTAACTTGGAGGCTAACGTTGGCGCCATGAGTGCACTAGAAAGGGCCAACGTTGGAGCCAAAGTTAGACCCCTAACTTTGGCACCAACGTTGGTATCAGCAAATTGTGCTAGCTGATATGAAAAGTTGGAGCCAAAGTTAGACCCCTAACTTTGGCTCAAACTTTTACTCCAACTTTTGCAAAACTCCAACCCGGTTCAATTGGTTCACTTTGGTTCTTCTTCAAACTCCAAGAGCAATCAACCAAGGCCTCTTTCAACCCAATTCCACCAAGAGCAAAGGCCCAACTCAAGGATTGAAGATCATTGGAAGAAAGTGTATAAATAGGATAGAATTCAAGTTATAGAGAGAGCTTTTTCCGGAAGAATTTTTCCTTTGAATTTTCATAGCTTTTGGCATAGAGTGATCTTTAATTTCTTTGTTTTCATTGCCTTCAATTTCAATTACACTTGTCTTGGATCTTGGATTGGAGAATTGAAGAAATTCTGTTTCAATCTCAATCTTGGATCTCTCTGTTTCTTTACTGTTAATTGAATTTCATTTCCGGTTAATTGCTCTTCATCTATTCTCTTTGCAATTTACAATTCCCTTGCAATTGTTCTTATTGGATCTAGGAAGGCATTGAGATCTAGACTTAGTTTTCTAGTCTCTGGGTCCTGAGATCCAAATCTCCAATTTACATTCTGTTTCTTGCTTTCCATGTTCATTTACTTTTCTGCTATAAGATCCGATCCAATCCCAATTCCCTTTTACTCTTCTGTTTGATGCAATTTAACTTTTCCTTGTTTAATTTCTGCAAATCCACGTCCCAATCCCCTTTACATTTCAAGCAATTTACATTCCTTGCACTTTAAGATTCCGCAATTTACATTTCTTGCACTCTAAGTTTCTGCCATTTAATTTCTTGTTCTTTAAGTTTCAGCAATTTATTTCTTATTCTCTTTCCTTCAATGAAATTTAATTCTGCAAGTCACAAAACCATCAACCAAATCTTGATTCGCTTAACTAAATCAACCACTAAACTAAAATTGCTCAATCCTTCAATCCCTGTGGGATCGACCTCACTCCCGTGAGTTTTTATTACTTGATGCGACCGGGTGCACTTGCCGGTTAGATTTGTGTGTTTTGGGAGAAATTCATTTTTCCACCAAAATATCTCATCAATGTTTTATTAAAAGCTGGAAT